>NW_027520766.1:0-42500 GCF_051991255.1 Vanacampus margaritifer | reverse complement strand
GTTAGGGTTAGGCACAGCTCCCAAAGTGGTTAGGGTTAGGCACAGTTCCCAAAGTGGTTGGGGTTAGGCACAGTTCCCAAAGTGGTTGGGGTTAGGAAGAGGCACAGTAGGGCGTTAAAGTGAATGGGATCAGTAGGTCTCACGAGGGATCCCCAGAGCACAGGTAAGGTGGTGGCACTGGCGAGTTAGGTTAGGGGACTGAGACGCCCAAACGAAGGCGTAAGTGCACGGTCCTACGACACCCCACCAACACACTGAGGCTCCTCCTCCTAATGTCCATCATTCATTCCTTCTTTCAGGTTAGCTTACTTTCCTTTCTTGCATGATCTTTCTTCTTTCCTTACTTGGTGTGTTCTCTCGTCCATCTTGACTTCCATTCTTTCCTTGCTTGGTGTTTTATCATGCATGCGTGCATTGCTTATCTGAGTTGGCCTTTGTATCATAAGTAATAAGTTCTATTTACAATATATACAAGTGTGCACTATACCTGATGAGACCCGTGTTCGCGACGTTTCGGAGTTTGTTAGTCCTTCTTCAGGCGGAGTCTCATCTGGATGCAGTTTAACGTCATGCCCAGGACGGTTTGCACTTGACGTCTTGCTTGACTTTCCTTCTTTCCTTCCTTGGTGTTGTCCTTTTTGGCTTAGTTGCTCTCCTTCATTTGGCTTTCTTACTGTCCTTTCTTGGTGTTGCTGCATATTGTTGTTCTTCCACTGTCCATGTTTGGTGTTGTTTGTCTGGGCTTTTACTTTCCACATTTGGTGTTTTCTCTGTTTCGTCCTTCTCCATCCCGTTTCCATCAGTTCACTCACAATCACAAACACTCCCACCCCGAATTAAAGGTTTTACGCCGATTGCCACCTATCAAACTATGCATGTTAAGGATTTACGCCGTTCAATTAGAAACTCGCCACCTGTTATGCCATAGCCAAGGATTTACGCTTACCCTGGCCACCTGCAGTCCCACCCCTGGTCAAAATTCTGGGTTTGTGATGTGCAGATCCCTGGAGTCCCGTTCTGGAGTCGTTCAAGACAAAAATCCCACGTCGTGTGTCGCTAGGGTTAGATTCAACCACTAGGGTTCCCAAGGTTAGGGTTAGGCACAGCTCCCAAAGTGGTTAGGGTTAGGCACAGTTCCCAAAGTGGTTGGGGTTAGGCACAGTTCCCAAAGTGGTTGGGGTTAGGAAGAGGCACAGTAGGGCGTTAAAGTGAATGGGATCAGTAGGTCTCACGAGGGATCCCCAGAGCACAGGTAAGGTGGTGGCACTGGCGAGTTAGGTTAGGGGACTGAGACGCCCAAACGAAGGCGTAAGTGCACGGTCCTACGACACCCCACCAACACACTGAGGCTCCTCCTCCTAATGTCCATCATTCATTCCTTCTTTCAGGTTAGCTTACTTTCCTTTCTTGCATGATCTTTCTTCTTTCCTTACTTGGTGTGTTCTCTCGTCCATCTTGACTTCCATTCTTTCCTTGCTTGGTGTTTTATCATGCATGCGTGCATTGCTTATCTGAGTTGGCCTTTGTATCATAAGTAATAAGTTCTATTTACAATATATACAAGTGTGCACTATACCTGATGAGACCCGTGTTCGCGACGTTTCGGAGTTTGTTAGTCCTTCTTCAGGCGGAGTCTCATCTGGATGCAGTTTAACGTCATGCCCAGGACGGTTTGCACTTGACGTCTTGCTTGACTTTCCTTCTTTCCTTCCTTGGTGTTGTCCTTTTTGGCTTAGTTGCTCTCCTTCATTTGGCTTTCTTACTGTCCTTTCTTGGTGTTGCTGCATATTGTTGTTCTTCCACTGTCCATGTTTGGTGTTGTTTGTCTGGGCTTTTACTTTCCACATTTGGTGTTTTCTCTGTTTCGTCCTTCTCCATCCCGTTTCCATCAGTTCACTCACAATCACAAACACTCCCACCCCGAATTAAAGGTTTTACGCCGATTGCCACCTATCAAACTATGCATGTTAAGGATTTACGCCGTTCAATTAGAAACTCGCCACCTGTTATGCCATAGCCAAGGATTTACGCTTACCCTGGCCACCTGCAGTCCCACCCCTGGTCAAAATTCTGGGTTTGTGATGTGCAGATCCCTGGAGTCCCGTTCTGGAGTCGTTCAAGACAAAAATCCCACGTCGTGTGTCGCTAGGGTTAGATTCAACCACTAGGGTTCCCAAGGTTAGGGTTAGGCACAGCTCCCAAAGTGGTTAGGGTTAGGCACAGTTCCCAAAGTGGTTGGGGTTAGGCACAGTTCCCAAAGTGGTTGGGGTTAGGAAGAGGCACAGTAGGGCGTTAAAGTGAATGGGATCAGTAGGTCTCACGAGGGATCCCCAGAGCACAGGTAAGGTGGTGGCACTGGCGAGTTAGGTTAGGGGACTGAGACGCCCAAACGAAGGCGTAAGTGCACGGTCCTACGACACCCCACCAACACACTGAGGCTCCTCCTCCTAATGTCCATCATTCATTCCTTCTTTCAGGTTAGCTTACTTTCCTTTCTTGCATGATCTTTCTTCTTTCCTTACTTGGTGTGTTCTCTCGTCCATCTTGACTTCCATTCTTTCCTTGCTTGGTGTTTTATCATGCATGCGTGCATTGCTTATCTGAGTTGGCCTTTGTATCATAAGTAATAAGTTCTATTTACAATATATACAAGTGTGCACTATACCTGATGAGACCCGTGTTCGCGACGTTTCGGAGTTTGTTAGTCCTTCTTCAGGCGGAGTCTCATCTGGATGCAGTTTAACGTCATGCCCAGGACGGTTTGCACTTGACGTCTTGCTTGACTTTCCTTCTTTCCTTCCTTGGTGTTGTCCTTTTTGGCTTAGTTGCTCTCCTTCATTTGGCTTTCTTACTGTCCTTTCTTGGTGTTGCTGCATATTGTTGTTCTTCCACTGTCCATGTTTGGTGTTGTTTGTCTGGGCTTTTACTTTCCACATTTGGTGTTTTCTCTGTTTCGTCCTTCTCCATCCCGTTTCCATCAGTTCACTCACAATCACAAACACTCCCACCCCGAATTAAAGGTTTTACGCCGATTGCCACCTATCAAACTATGCATGTTAAGGATTTACGCCGTTCAATTAGAAACTCGCCACCTGTTATGCCATAGCCAAGGATTTACGCTTACCCTGGCCACCTGCAGTCCCACCCCTGGTCAAAATTCTGGGTTTGTGATGTGCAGATCCCTGGAGTCCCGTTCTGGAGTCGTTCAAGACAAAAATCCCACGTCGTGTGTCGCTAGGGTTAGATTCAACCACTAGGGTTCCCAAGGTTAGGGTTAGGCACAGCTCCCAAAGTGGTTAGGGTTAGGCACAGTTCCCAAAGTGGTTGGGGTTAGGCACAGTTCCCAAAGTGGTTGGGGTTAGGAAGAGGCACAGTAGGGCGTTAAAGTGAATGGGATCAGTAGGTCTCACGAGGGATCCCCAGAGCACAGGTAAGGTGGTGGCACTGGCGAGTTAGGTTAGGGGACTGAGACGCCCAAACGAAGGCGTAAGTGCACGGTCCTACGACACCCCACCAACACACTGAGGCTCCTCCTCCTAATGTCCATCATTCATTCCTTCTTTCAGGTTAGCTTACTTTCCTTTCTTGCATGATCTTTCTTCTTTCCTTACTTGGTGTGTTCTCTCGTCCATCTTGACTTCCATTCTTTCCTTGCTTGGTGTTTTATCATGCATGCGTGCATTGCTTATCTGAGTTGGCCTTTGTATCATAAGTAATAAGTTCTATTTACAATATATACAAGTGTGCACTATACCTGATGAGACCCGTGTTCGCGACGTTTCGGAGTTTGTTAGTCCTTCTTCAGGCGGAGTCTCATCTGGATGCAGTTTAACGTCATGCCCAGGACGGTTTGCACTTGACGTCTTGCTTGACTTTCCTTCTTTCCTTCCTTGGTGTTGTCCTTTTTGGCTTAGTTGCTCTCCTTCATTTGGCTTTCTTACTGTCCTTTCTTGGTGTTGCTGCATATTGTTGTTCTTCCACTGTCCATGTTTGGTGTTGTTTGTCTGGGCTTTTACTTTCCACATTTGGTGTTTTCTCTGTTTCGTCCTTCTCCATCCCGTTTCCATCAGTTCACTCACAATCACAAACACTCCCACCCCGAATTAAAGGTTTTACGCCGATTGCCACCTATCAAACTATGCATGTTAAGGATTTACGCCGTTCAATTAGAAACTCGCCACCTGTTATGCCATAGCCAAGGATTTACGCTTACCCTGGCCACCTGCAGTCCCACCCCTGGTCAAAATTCTGGGTTTGTGATGTGCAGATCCCTGGAGTCCCGTTCTGGAGTCGTTCAAGACAAAAATCCCACGTCGTGTGTCGCTAGGGTTAGATTCAACCACTAGGGTTCCCAAGGTTAGGGTTAGGCACAGCTCCCAAAGTGGTTAGGGTTAGGCACAGTTCCCAAAGTGGTTGGGGTTAGGCACAGTTCCCAAAGTGGTTGGGGTTAGGAAGAGGCACAGTAGGGCGTTAAAGTGAATGGGATCAGTAGGTCTCACGAGGGATCCCCAGAGCACAGGTAAGGTGGTGGCACTGGCGAGTTAGGTTAGGGGACTGAGACGCCCAAACGAAGGCGTAAGTGCACGGTCCTACGACACCCCACCAACACACTGAGGCTCCTCCTCCTAATGTCCATCATTCATTCCTTCTTTCAGGTTAGCTTACTTTCCTTTCTTGCATGATCTTTCTTCTTTCCTTACTTGGTGTGTTCTCTCGTCCATCTTGACTTCCATTCTTTCCTTGCTTGGTGTTTTATCATGCATGCGTGCATTGCTTATCTGAGTTGGCCTTTGTATCATAAGTAATAAGTTCTATTTACAATATATACAAGTGTGCACTATACCTGATGAGACCCGTGTTCGCGACGTTTCGGAGTTTGTTAGTCCTTCTTCAGGCGGAGTCTCATCTGGATGCAGTTTAACGTCATGCCCAGGACGGTTTGCACTTGACGTCTTGCTTGACTTTCCTTCTTTCCTTCCTTGGTGTTGTCCTTTTTGGCTTAGTTGCTCTCCTTCATTTGGCTTTCTTACTGTCCTTTCTTGGTGTTGCTGCATATTGTTGTTCTTCCACTGTCCATGTTTGGTGTTGTTTGTCTGGGCTTTTACTTTCCACATTTGGTGTTTTCTCTGTTTCGTCCTTCTCCATCCCGTTTCCATCAGTTCACTCACAATCACAAACACTCCCACCCCGAATTAAAGGTTTTACGCCGATTGCCACCTATCAAACTATGCATGTTAAGGATTTACGCCGTTCAATTAGAAACTCGCCACCTGTTATGCCATAGCCAAGGATTTACGCTTACCCTGGCCACCTGCAGTCCCACCCCTGGTCAAAATTCTGGGTTTGTGATGTGCAGATCCCTGGAGTCCCGTTCTGGAGTCGTTCAAGACAAAAATCCCACGTCGTGTGTCGCTAGGGTTAGATTCAACCACTAGGGTTCCCAAGGTTAGGGTTAGGCACAGCTCCCAAAGTGGTTAGGGTTAGGCACAGTTCCCAAAGTGGTTGGGGTTAGGCACAGTTCCCAAAGTGGTTGGGGTTAGGAAGAGGCACAGTAGGGCGTTAAAGTGAATGGGATCAGTAGGTCTCACGAGGGATCCCCAGAGCACAGGTAAGGTGGTGGCACTGGCGAGTTAGGTTAGGGGACTGAGACGCCCAAACGAAGGCGTAAGTGCACGGTCCTACGACACCCCACCAACACACTGAGGCTCCTCCTCCTAATGTCCATCATTCATTCCTTCTTTCAGGTTAGCTTACTTTCCTTTCTTGCATGATCTTTCTTCTTTCCTTACTTGGTGTGTTCTCTCGTCCATCTTGACTTCCATTCTTTCCTTGCTTGGTGTTTTATCATGCATGCGTGCATTGCTTATCTGAGTTGGCCTTTGTATCATAAGTAATAAGTTCTATTTACAATATATACAAGTGTGCACTATACCTGATGAGACCCGTGTTCGCGACGTTTCGGAGTTTGTTAGTCCTTCTTCAGGCGGAGTCTCATCTGGATGCAGTTTAACGTCATGCCCAGGACGGTTTGCACTTGACGTCTTGCTTGACTTTCCTTCTTTCCTTCCTTGGTGTTGTCCTTTTTGGCTTAGTTGCTCTCCTTCATTTGGCTTTCTTACTGTCCTTTCTTGGTGTTGCTGCATATTGTTGTTCTTCCACTGTCCATGTTTGGTGTTGTTTGTCTGGGCTTTTACTTTCCACATTTGGTGTTTTCTCTGTTTCGTCCTTCTCCATCCCGTTTCCATCAGTTCACTCACAATCACAAACACTCCCACCCCGAATTAAAGGTTTTACGCCGATTGCCACCTATCAAACTATGCATGTTAAGGATTTACGCCGTTCAATTAGAAACTCGCCACCTGTTATGCCATAGCCAAGGATTTACGCTTACCCTGGCCACCTGCAGTCCCACCCCTGGTCAAAATTCTGGGTTTGTGATGTGCAGATCCCTGGAGTCCCGTTCTGGAGTCGTTCAAGACAAAAATCCCACGTCGTGTGTCGCTAGGGTTAGATTCAACCACTAGGGTTCCCAAGGTTAGGGTTAGGCACAGCTCCCAAAGTGGTTAGGGTTAGGCACAGTTCCCAAAGTGGTTGGGGTTAGGCACAGTTCCCAAAGTGGTTGGGGTTAGGAAGAGGCACAGTAGGGCGTTAAAGTGAATGGGATCAGTAGGTCTCACGAGGGATCCCCAGAGCACAGGTAAGGTGGTGGCACTGGCGAGTTAGGTTAGGGGACTGAGACGCCCAAACGAAGGCGTAAGTGCACGGTCCTACGACACCCCACCAACACACTGAGGCTCCTCCTCCTAATGTCCATCATTCATTCCTTCTTTCAGGTTAGCTTACTTTCCTTTCTTGCATGATCTTTCTTCTTTCCTTACTTGGTGTGTTCTCTCGTCCATCTTGACTTCCATTCTTTCCTTGCTTGGTGTTTTATCATGCATGCGTGCATTGCTTATCTGAGTTGGCCTTTGTATCATAAGTAATAAGTTCTATTTACAATATATACAAGTGTGCACTATACCTGATGAGACCCGTGTTCGCGACGTTTCGGAGTTTGTTAGTCCTTCTTCAGGCGGAGTCTCATCTGGATGCAGTTTAACGTCATGCCCAGGACGGTTTGCACTTGACGTCTTGCTTGACTTTCCTTCTTTCCTTCCTTGGTGTTGTCCTTTTTGGCTTAGTTGCTCTCCTTCATTTGGCTTTCTTACTGTCCTTTCTTGGTGTTGCTGCATATTGTTGTTCTTCCACTGTCCATGTTTGGTGTTGTTTGTCTGGGCTTTTACTTTCCACATTTGGTGTTTTCTCTGTTTCGTCCTTCTCCATCCCGTTTCCATCAGTTCACTCACAATCACAAACACTCCCACCCCGAATTAAAGGTTTTACGCCGATTGCCACCTATCAAACTATGCATGTTAAGGATTTACGCCGTTCAATTAGAAACTCGCCACCTGTTATGCCATAGCCAAGGATTTACGCTTACCCTGGCCACCTGCAGTCCCACCCCTGGTCAAAATTCTGGGTTTGTGATGTGCAGATCCCTGGAGTCCCGTTCTGGAGTCGTTCAAGACAAAAATCCCACGTCGTGTGTCGCTAGGGTTAGATTCAACCACTAGGGTTCCCAAGGTTAGGGTTAGGCACAGCTCCCAAAGTGGTTAGGGTTAGGCACAGTTCCCAAAGTGGTTGGGGTTAGGCACAGTTCCCAAAGTGGTTGGGGTTAGGAAGAGGCACAGTAGGGCGTTAAAGTGAATGGGATCAGTAGGTCTCACGAGGGATCCCCAGAGCACAGGTAAGGTGGTGGCACTGGCGAGTTAGGTTAGGGGACTGAGACGCCCAAACGAAGGCGTAAGTGCACGGTCCTACGACACCCCACCAACACACTGAGGCTCCTCCTCCTAATGTCCATCATTCATTCCTTCTTTCAGGTTAGCTTACTTTCCTTTCTTGCATGATCTTTCTTCTTTCCTTACTTGGTGTGTTCTCTCGTCCATCTTGACTTCCATTCTTTCCTTGCTTGGTGTTTTATCATGCATGCGTGCATTGCTTATCTGAGTTGGCCTTTGTATCATAAGTAATAAGTTCTATTTACAATATATACAAGTGTGCACTATACCTGATGAGACCCGTGTTCGCGACGTTTCGGAGTTTGTTAGTCCTTCTTCAGGCGGAGTCTCATCTGGATGCAGTTTAACGTCATGCCCAGGACGGTTTGCACTTGACGTCTTGCTTGACTTTCCTTCTTTCCTTCCTTGGTGTTGTCCTTTTTGGCTTAGTTGCTCTCCTTCATTTGGCTTTCTTACTGTCCTTTCTTGGTGTTGCTGCATATTGTTGTTCTTCCACTGTCCATGTTTGGTGTTGTTTGTCTGGGCTTTTACTTTCCACATTTGGTGTTTTCTCTGTTTCGTCCTTCTCCATCCCGTTTCCATCAGTTCACTCACAATCACAAACACTCCCACCCCGAATTAAAGGTTTTACGCCGATTGCCACCTATCAAACTATGCATGTTAAGGATTTACGCCGTTCAATTAGAAACTCGCCACCTGTTATGCCATAGCCAAGGATTTACGCTTACCCTGGCCACCTGCAGTCCCACCCCTGGTCAAAATTCTGGGTTTGTGATGTGCAGATCCCTGGAGTCCCGTTCTGGAGTCGTTCAAGACAAAAATCCCACGTCGTGTGTCGCTAGGGTTAGATTCAACCACTAGGGTTCCCAAGGTTAGGGTTAGGCACAGCTCCCAAAGTGGTTAGGGTTAGGCACAGTTCCCAAAGTGGTTGGGGTTAGGCACAGTTCCCAAAGTGGTTGGGGTTAGGAAGAGGCACAGTAGGGCGTTAAAGTGAATGGGATCAGTAGGTCTCACGAGGGATCCCCAGAGCACAGGTAAGGTGGTGGCACTGGCGAGTTAGGTTAGGGGACTGAGACGCCCAAACGAAGGCGTAAGTGCACGGTCCTACGACACCCCACCAACACACTGAGGCTCCTCCTCCTAATGTCCATCATTCATTCCTTCTTTCAGGTTAGCTTACTTTCCTTTCTTGCATGATCTTTCTTCTTTCCTTACTTGGTGTGTTCTCTCGTCCATCTTGACTTCCATTCTTTCCTTGCTTGGTGTTTTATCATGCATGCGTGCATTGCTTATCTGAGTTGGCCTTTGTATCATAAGTAATAAGTTCTATTTACAATATATACAAGTGTGCACTATACCTGATGAGACCCGTGTTCGCGACGTTTCGGAGTTTGTTAGTCCTTCTTCAGGCGGAGTCTCATCTGGATGCAGTTTAACGTCATGCCCAGGACGGTTTGCACTTGACGTCTTGCTTGACTTTCCTTCTTTCCTTCCTTGGTGTTGTCCTTTTTGGCTTAGTTGCTCTCCTTCATTTGGCTTTCTTACTGTCCTTTCTTGGTGTTGCTGCATATTGTTGTTCTTCCACTGTCCATGTTTGGTGTTGTTTGTCTGGGCTTTTACTTTCCACATTTGGTGTTTTCTCTGTTTCGTCCTTCTCCATCCCGTTTCCATCAGTTCACTCACAATCACAAACACTCCCACCCCGAATTAAAGGTTTTACGCCGATTGCCACCTATCAAACTATGCATGTTAAGGATTTACGCCGTTCAATTAGAAACTCGCCACCTGTTATGCCATAGCCAAGGATTTACGCTTACCCTGGCCACCTGCAGTCCCACCCCTGGTCAAAATTCTGGGTTTGTGATGTGCAGATCCCTGGAGTCCCGTTCTGGAGTCGTTCAAGACAAAAATCCCACGTCGTGTGTCGCTAGGGTTAGATTCAACCACTAGGGTTCCCAAGGTTAGGGTTAGGCACAGCTCCCAAAGTGGTTAGGGTTAGGCACAGTTCCCAAAGTGGTTGGGGTTAGGCACAGTTCCCAAAGTGGTTGGGGTTAGGAAGAGGCACAGTAGGGCGTTAAAGTGAATGGGATCAGTAGGTCTCACGAGGGATCCCCAGAGCACAGGTAAGGTGGTGGCACTGGCGAGTTAGGTTAGGGGACTGAGACGCCCAAACGAAGGCGTAAGTGCACGGTCCTACGACACCCCACCAACACACTGAGGCTCCTCCTCCTAATGTCCATCATTCATTCCTTCTTTCAGGTTAGCTTACTTTCCTTTCTTGCATGATCTTTCTTCTTTCCTTACTTGGTGTGTTCTCTCGTCCATCTTGACTTCCATTCTTTCCTTGCTTGGTGTTTTATCATGCATGCGTGCATTGCTTATCTGAGTTGGCCTTTGTATCATAAGTAATAAGTTCTATTTACAATATATACAAGTGTGCACTATACCTGATGAGACCCGTGTTCGCGACGTTTCGGAGTTTGTTAGTCCTTCTTCAGGCGGAGTCTCATCTGGATGCAGTTTAACGTCATGCCCAGGACGGTTTGCACTTGACGTCTTGCTTGACTTTCCTTCTTTCCTTCCTTGGTGTTGTCCTTTTTGGCTTAGTTGCTCTCCTTCATTTGGCTTTCTTACTGTCCTTTCTTGGTGTTGCTGCATATTGTTGTTCTTCCACTGTCCATGTTTGGTGTTGTTTGTCTGGGCTTTTACTTTCCACATTTGGTGTTTTCTCTGTTTCGTCCTTCTCCATCCCGTTTCCATCAGTTCACTCACAATCACAAACACTCCCACCCCGAATTAAAGGTTTTACGCCGATTGCCACCTATCAAACTATGCATGTTAAGGATTTACGCCGTTCAATTAGAAACTCGCCACCTGTTATGCCATAGCCAAGGATTTACGCTTACCCTGGCCACCTGCAGTCCCACCCCTGGTCAAAATTCTGGGTTTGTGATGTGCAGATCCCTGGAGTCCCGTTCTGGAGTCGTTCAAGACAAAAATCCCACGTCGTGTGTCGCTAGGGTTAGATTCAACCACTAGGGTTCCCAAGGTTAGGGTTAGGCACAGCTCCCAAAGTGGTTAGGGTTAGGCACAGTTCCCAAAGTGGTTGGGGTTAGGCACAGTTCCCAAAGTGGTTGGGGTTAGGAAGAGGCACAGTAGGGCGTTAAAGTGAATGGGATCAGTAGGTCTCACGAGGGATCCCCAGAGCACAGGTAAGGTGGTGGCACTGGCGAGTTAGGTTAGGGGACTGAGACGCCCAAACGAAGGCGTAAGTGCACGGTCCTACGACACCCCACCAACACACTGAGGCTCCTCCTCCTAATGTCCATCATTCATTCCTTCTTTCAGGTTAGCTTACTTTCCTTTCTTGCATGATCTTTCTTCTTTCCTTACTTGGTGTGTTCTCTCGTCCATCTTGACTTCCATTCTTTCCTTGCTTGGTGTTTTATCATGCATGCGTGCATTGCTTATCTGAGTTGGCCTTTGTATCATAAGTAATAAGTTCTATTTACAATATATACAAGTGTGCACTATACCTGATGAGACCCGTGTTCGCGACGTTTCGGAGTTTGTTAGTCCTTCTTCAGGCGGAGTCTCATCTGGATGCAGTTTAACGTCATGCCCAGGACGGTTTGCACTTGACGTCTTGCTTGACTTTCCTTCTTTCCTTCCTTGGTGTTGTCCTTTTTGGCTTAGTTGCTCTCCTTCATTTGGCTTTCTTACTGTCCTTTCTTGGTGTTGCTGCATATTGTTGTTCTTCCACTGTCCATGTTTGGTGTTGTTTGTCTGGGCTTTTACTTTCCACATTTGGTGTTTTCTCTGTTTCGTCCTTCTCCATCCCGTTTCCATCAGTTCACTCACAATCACAAACACTCCCACCCCGAATTAAAGGTTTTACGCCGATTGCCACCTATCAAACTATGCATGTTAAGGATTTACGCCGTTCAATTAGAAACTCGCCACCTGTTATGCCATAGCCAAGGATTTACGCTTACCCTGGCCACCTGCAGTCCCACCCCTGGTCAAAATTCTGGGTTTGTGATGTGCAGATCCCTGGAGTCCCGTTCTGGAGTCGTTCAAGACAAAAATCCCACGTCGTGTGTCGCTAGGGTTAGATTCAACCACTAGGGTTCCCAAGGTTAGGGTTAGGCACAGCTCCCAAAGTGGTTAGGGTTAGGCACAGTTCCCAAAGTGGTTGGGGTTAGGCACAGTTCCCAAAGTGGTTGGGGTTAGGAAGAGGCACAGTAGGGCGTTAAAGTGAATGGGATCAGTAGGTCTCACGAGGGATCCCCAGAGCACAGGTAAGGTGGTGGCACTGGCGAGTTAGGTTAGGGGACTGAGACGCCCAAACGAAGGCGTAAGTGCACGGTCCTACGACACCCCACCAACACACTGAGGCTCCTCCTCCTAATGTCCATCATTCATTCCTTCTTTCAGGTTAGCTTACTTTCCTTTCTTGCATGATCTTTCTTCTTTCCTTACTTGGTGTGTTCTCTCGTCCATCTTGACTTCCATTCTTTCCTTGCTTGGTGTTTTATCATGCATGCGTGCATTGCTTATCTGAGTTGGCCTTTGTATCATAAGTAATAAGTTCTATTTACAATATATACAAGTGTGCACTATACCTGATGAGACCCGTGTTCGCGACGTTTCGGAGTTTGTTAGTCCTTCTTCAGGCGGAGTCTCATCTGGATGCAGTTTAACGTCATGCCCAGGACGGTTTGCACTTGACGTCTTGCTTGACTTTCCTTCTTTCCTTCCTTGGTGTTGTCCTTTTTGGCTTAGTTGCTCTCCTTCATTTGGCTTTCTTACTGTCCTTTCTTGGTGTTGCTGCATATTGTTGTTCTTCCACTGTCCATGTTTGGTGTTGTTTGTCTGGGCTTTTACTTTCCACATTTGGTGTTTTCTCTGTTTCGTCCTTCTCCATCCCGTTTCCATCAGTTCACTCACAATCACAAACACTCCCACCCCGAATTAAAGGTTTTACGCCGATTGCCACCTATCAAACTATGCATGTTAAGGATTTACGCCGTTCAATTAGAAACTCGCCACCTGTTATGCCATAGCCAAGGATTTACGCTTACCCTGGCCACCTGCAGTCCCACCCCTGGTCAAAATTCTGGGTTTGTGATGTGCAGATCCCTGGAGTCCCGTTCTGGAGTCGTTCAAGACAAAAATCCCACGTCGTGTGTCGCTAGGGTTAGATTCAACCACTAGGGTTCCCAAGGTTAGGGTTAGGCACAGCTCCCAAAGTGGTTAGGGTTAGGCACAGTTCCCAAAGTGGTTGGGGTTAGGCACAGTTCCCAAAGTGGTTGGGGTTAGGAAGAGGCACAGTAGGGCGTTAAAGTGAATGGGATCAGTAGGTCTCACGAGGGATCCCCAGAGCACAGGTAAGGTGGTGGCACTGGCGAGTTAGGTTAGGGGACTGAGACGCCCAAACGAAGGCGTAAGTGCACGGTCCTACGACACCCCACCAACACACTGAGGCTCCTCCTCCTAATGTCCATCATTCATTCCTTCTTTCAGGTTAGCTTACTTTCCTTTCTTGCATGATCTTTCTTCTTTCCTTACTTGGTGTGTTCTCTCGTCCATCTTGACTTCCATTCTTTCCTTGCTTGGTGTTTTATCATGCATGCGTGCATTGCTTATCTGAGTTGGCCTTTGTATCATAAGTAATAAGTTCTATTTACAATATATACAAGTGTGCACTATACCTGATGAGACCCGTGTTCGCGACGTTTCGGAGTTTGTTAGTCCTTCTTCAGGCGGAGTCTCATCTGGATGCAGTTTAACGTCATGCCCAGGACGGTTTGCACTTGACGTCTTGCTTGACTTTCCTTCTTTCCTTCCTTGGTGTTGTCCTTTTTGGCTTAGTTGCTCTCCTTCATTTGGCTTTCTTACTGTCCTTTCTTGGTGTTGCTGCATATTGTTGTTCTTCCACTGTCCATGTTTGGTGTTGTTTGTCTGGGCTTTTACTTTCCACATTTGGTGTTTTCTCTGTTTCGTCCTTCTCCATCCCGTTTCCATCAGTTCACTCACAATCACAAACACTCCCACCCCGAATTAAAGGTTTTACGCCGATTGCCACCTATCAAACTATGCATGTTAAGGATTTACGCCGTTCAATTAGAAACTCGCCACCTGTTATGCCATAGCCAAGGATTTACGCTTACCCTGGCCACCTGCAGTCCCACCCCTGGTCAAAATTCTGGGTTTGTGATGTGCAGATCCCTGGAGTCCCGTTCTGGAGTCGTTCAAGACAAAAATCCCACGTCGTGTGTCGCTAGGGTTAGATTCAACCACTAGGGTTCCCAAGGTTAGGGTTAGGCACAGCTCCCAAAGTGGTTAGGGTTAGGCACAGTTCCCAAAGTGGTTGGGGTTAGGCACAGTTCCCAAAGTGGTTGGGGTTAGGAAGAGGCACAGTAGGGCGTTAAAGTGAATGGGATCAGTAGGTCTCACGAGGGATCCCCAGAGCACAGGTAAGGTGGTGGCACTGGCGAGTTAGGTTAGGGGACTGAGACGCCCAAACGAAGGCGTAAGTGCACGGTCCTACGACACCCCACCAACACACTGAGGCTCCTCCTCCTAATGTCCATCATTCATTCCTTCTTTCAGGTTAGCTTACTTTCCTTTCTTGCATGATCTTTCTTCTTTCCTTACTTGGTGTGTTCTCTCGTCCATCTTGACTTCCATTCTTTCCTTGCTTGGTGTTTTATCATGCATGCGTGCATTGCTTATCTGAGTTGGCCTTTGTATCATAAGTAATAAGTTCTATTTACAATATATACAAGTGTGCACTATACCTGATGAGACCCGTGTTCGCGACGTTTCGGAGTTTGTTAGTCCTTCTTCAGGCGGAGTCTCATCTGGATGCAGTTTAACGTCATGCCCAGGACGGTTTGCACTTGACGTCTTGCTTGACTTTCCTTCTTTCCTTCCTTGGTGTTGTCCTTTTTGGCTTAGTTGCTCTCCTTCATTTGGCTTTCTTACTGTCCTTTCTTGGTGTTGCTGCATATTGTTGTTCTTCCACTGTCCATGTTTGGTGTTGTTTGTCTGGGCTTTTACTTTCCACATTTGGTGTTTTCTCTGTTTCGTCCTTCTCCATCCCGTTTCCATCAGTTCACTCACAATCACAAACACTCCCACCCCGAATTAAAGGTTTTACGCCGATTGCCACCTATCAAACTATGCATGTTAAGGATTTACGCCGTTCAATTAGAAACTCGCCACCTGTTATGCCATAGCCAAGGATTTACGCTTACCCTGGCCACCTGCAGTCCCACCCCTGGTCAAAATTCTGGGTTTGTGATGTGCAGATCCCTGGAGTCCCGTTCTGGAGTCGTTCAAGACAAAAATCCCACGTCGTGTGTCGCTAGGGTTAGATTCAACCACTAGGGTTCCCAAGGTTAGGGTTAGGCACAGCTCCCAAAGTGGTTAGGGTTAGGCACAGTTCCCAAAGTGGTTGGGGTTAGGCACAGTTCCCAAAGTGGTTGGGGTTAGGAAGAGGCACAGTAGGGCGTTAAAGTGAATGGGATCAGTAGGTCTCACGAGGGATCCCCAGAGCACAGGTAAGGTGGTGGCACTGGCGAGTTAGGTTAGGGGACTGAGACGCCCAAACGAAGGCGTAAGTGCACGGTCCTACGACACCCCACCAACACACTGAGGCTCCTCCTCCTAATGTCCATCATTCATTCCTTCTTTCAGGTTAGCTTACTTTCCTTTCTTGCATGATCTTTCTTCTTTCCTTACTTGGTGTGTTCTCTCGTCCATCTTGACTTCCATTCTTTCCTTGCTTGGTGTTTTATCATGCATGCGTGCATTGCTTATCTGAGTTGGCCTTTGTATCATAAGTCATAAGTTCTATTTACAATATATACAAGTGTGCACTATACCTGATGAGACCCGTGTTCGCGACGTTTCGGAGTTTGTTAGTCCTTCTTCAGGCGGAGTCTCATCTGGATGCAGTTTAACGTCATGCCCAGGACGGTTTGCACTTGACGTCTTGCTTGACTTTCCTTCTTTCCTTCCTTGGTGTTGTCCTTTTTGGCTTAGTTGCTCTCCTTCATTTGGCTTTCTTACTGTCCTTTCTTGGTGTTGCTGCATATTGTTGTTAGGGTTAGGGTTAGGGTTAGGGTTAGGGTTAGGGTTAGGGTTAGGGTTAGGGTTAGGGTTAGGGTTAGGGTTAGGGTTAGGGTTAGGGGTTAGGGTTAGGGTTAGGGTTAGAGGGTTAGGGTTAGGGTTAGGGTTAGGGTTAGGGTTAGGGTTAGGGGTTAGGGTTAGGGTTAGGGTTAGGGTTAGGGTTAGGGTTAGGGTTAGGGTTAGGGTTAGGGTTAGGGGTTAGGGTTAGGGTTAGGGTTAGGGTTAGGGTTAGGGTTAGGGTTAGGGTTAGGTTAGGTTAGGTTAGGTTAGGGTTAGGGTTAGGGTTAGGGTTAGGGTTAGGGTTAGGGTTAGGGTTAGGGTTAGGGTTAGGGGTTAGGGTTAGGGTTAGGGTTAGGGTTAGGGTTAGGGTTAGGGTTAGGGTTAGGGTTAGGGTTAGGGTTAGTGGGTTAGGGTTAGGGTTAGGGTTAGGGTTAGGGTTAGGGTTAGGGTTAGGGTTAGGGTTAGGGTTAGGGTTAGGGTTAGGGTTAGGGGTTAGGGTTAGGGTTAGGGTTAGGGTTAGGGTTAGGGTTAGGGTTAGGTTAGGGGACTGAGACGCCCAAACGAAGGCGTAAGTGCACGGTCCTACGACACCCCACCAACACACTGAGGCTCCTCCTCCTAATGTCCATCATTCATTCCTTCTTTCAGGTTAGCTTACTTTCCTTTCTTGCATGATCTTTCTTCTTTCCTTACTTGGTGTGTTTTCTCGTCCATCTTGACTTCCATTCTTTCCTTGCTCGGTGTTTTATCATGCATGCGTGCATTGCTTATCTGAGTTGGCCTTTGTATCATAAGTAATAAGTTCTATTTACAATATATACAAGTGTGCACTATACCTGATGAGACCCGTGTTCGCGACGTTTCGGAGTTTGTTAGTCCTTCTTCAGGCGGAGTCTCATCTGGATGCAGTTTAACGTCATGCCCAGGACGGGACGTTTCGGAGTTTGTTAGTCCTTCTTCAGGCGGAGTCTCATCTGGATGCAGTTTAACGTCATGCCCAGGACGGTTTGCACTTGACGTCTTGCTTGACTTTCCTTCTTTCCTTCCTTGGTGTTGTCCTTTTTGGCTTAGTTGCTCTCCTTCATTTGGCTTTCTTACTGTCCTTTCTTGGTGTCACTGCATATTGTTGTTCTTCCACTGTCCATGTTTGGTGTTGTTTGTCTGGGCTTTTACTTTCCACATTTGGTGTTTTCTCTGTTTCGTCCTTCTCCATCCCGTTTCCATCAGTTCACTCACAATCACAAACACTCCCACCCCGAATTAAAGGTTTTACGCCGATTGCCACCTATCAAACTATGCATGTTAAGGATTTACGCCGTTCAATTAGAAACTCGCCACCTGTTATGCCATAGCCAAGGATTTACGCTTACCCTGGCCACCTGCAGTCCCACCCCTGGTCAAAATTCTGGGTTTGTGATGTGCAGATCCCTGGAGTCCCGTTCTGGAGTCGTTCAAGACAAAAATCCCACGTCGTGTGTCGCTAGGGTTAGATTCAACCACTAGGGTTCCCAAGGTTAGGGTTAGGCACAGCTCCCAAAGTGGTTAGGGTTAGGCACAGTTCCCAAAGTGGTTGGGGTTAGGCACAGTTCCCAAAGTGGTTATGGTTAGGAAGAGGCACAGTAGGGCGTTAAAGTGAATGGGATCAGTAGGTCTCACGAGGGATCCCCAGAGCACAGGTAAGGTGGTGGCACTGGCGAGTTAGGTTAGGGGACTGAGACGCCCAAACGAAGGCGTAAGTGCACGGTCCTACGACACCCCACCAACACACTGAGGCTCCTCCTCCTAATGTCCATCATTCATTCCTTCTTTCAGGTTAGCTTACTTTCCTTTCTTGCATGATCTTTCTTCTTTCCTTACTTGGTGTGTTTTCTCGTCCATCTTGACTTCCATTCTTTCCTTGCTCGGTGTTTTATCATGCATGCGTGCATTGCTTATCTGAGTTGGCCTTTGTATCATAAGTAATAAGTTCTATTTACAATATATACAAGTGTGCACTATACCTGATGAGACCCGTGTTCGCGACGTTTCGGAGTTTGTTAGTCCTTCTTCAGGCGGAGTCTCATCTGGATGCAGTTTAACGTCATGCCCAGGACGGGACGTTTCGGAGTTTGTTAGTCCTTCTTCAGGCGGAGTCTCATCTGGATGCAGTTTAACGTCATGCCCAGGACGGTTTGCACTTGACGTCTTGCTTGACTTTCCTTCTTTCCTTCCTTGGTGTTGTCCTTTTTGGCTTAGTTGCTCTCCTTCATTTGGCTTTCTTACTGTCCTTTCTTGGTGTCACTGCATATTGTTGTTCTTCCACTGTCCATGTTTGGTGTTGTTTGTCTGGGCTTTTACTTTCCACATTTGGTGTTTTCTCTGTTTCGTCCTTCTCCATCCCGTTTCCATCAGTTCACTCACAATCACAAACACTCCCACCCCGAATTAAAGGTTTTACGCCGATTGCCACCTATCAAACTATGCATGTTAAGGATTTACGCCGTTCAATTAGAAACTCGCCACCTGTTATGCCATAGCCAAGGATTTACGCTTACCCTGGCCACCTGCAGTCCCACCCCTGGTCAAAATTCTGGGTTTGTGATGTGCAGATCCCTGGAGTCCCGTTCTGGAGTCGTTCAAGACAAAAATCCCACGTCGTGTGTCGCTAGGGTTAGATTCAACCACTAGGGTTCCCAAGGTTAGGGTTAGGCACAGCTCCCAAAGTGGTTAGGGTTAGGCACAGTTCCCAAAGTGGTTGGGGTTAGGCACAGTTCCCAAAGTGGTTATGGTTAGGAAGAGGCACAGTAGGGCGTTAAAGTGAATGGGATCAGTAGGTCTCACGAGGGATCCCCAGAGCACAGGTAAGGTGGTGGCACTGGCGAGTTAGGTTAGGGGACTGAGACGCCCAAACGAAGGCGTAAGTGCACGGTCCTACGACACCCCACCAACACACTGAGGCTCCTCCTCCTAATGTCCATCATTCATTCCTTCTTTCAGGTTAGCTTACTTTCCTTTCTTGCATGATCTTTCTTCTTTCCTTACTTGGTGTGTTTTCTCGTCCATCTTGACTTCCATTCTTTCCTTGCTCGGTGTTTTATCATGCATGCGTGCATTGCTTATCTGAGTTGGCCTTTGTATCATAAGTAATAAGTTCTATTTACAATATATACAAGTGTGCACTATACCTGATGAGACCCGTGTTCGCGACGTTTCGGAGTTTGTTAGTCCTTCTTCAGGCGGAGTCTCATCTGGATGCAGTTTAACGTCATGCCCAGGACGGGACGTTTCGGAGTTTGTTAGTCCTTCTTCAGGCGGAGTCTCATCTGGATGCAGTTTAACGTCATGCCCAGGACGGTTTGCACTTGACGTCTTGCTTGACTTTCCTTCTTTCCTTCCTTGGTGTTGTCCTTTTTGGCTTAGTTGCTCTCCTTCATTTGGCTTTCTTACTGTCCTTTCTTGGTGTCACTGCATATTGTTGTTCTTCCACTGTCCATGTTTGGTGTTGTTTGTCTGGGCTTTTACTTTCCACATTTGGTGTTTTCTCTGTTTCGTCCTTCTCCATCCCGTTTCCATCAGTTCACTCACAATCACAAACACTCCCACCCCGAATTAAAGGTTTTACGCCGATTGCCACCTATCAAACTATGCATGTTAAGGATTTACGCCGTTCAATTAGAAACTCGCCACCTGTTATGCCATAGCCAAGGATTTACGCTTACCCTGGCCACCTGCAGTCCCACCCCTGGTCAAAATTCTGGGTTTGTGATGTGCAGATCCCTGGAGTCCCGTTCTGGAGTCGTTCAAGACAAAAATCCCACGTCGTGTGTCGCTAGGGTTAGATTCAACCACTAGGGTTCCCAAGGTTAGGGTTAGGCACAGCTCCCAAAGTGGTTAGGGTTAGGCACAGTTCCCAAAGTGGTTGGGGTTAGGCACAGTTCCCAAAGTGGTTATGGTTAGGAAGAGGCACAGTAGGGCGTTAAAGTGAATGGGATCAGTAGGTCTCACGAGGGATCCCCAGAGCACAGGTAAGGTGGTGGCACTGGCGAGTTAGGTTAGGGGACTGAGACGCCCAAACGAAGGCGTAAGTGCACGGTCCTACGACACCCCACCAACACACTGAGGCTCCTCCTCCTAATGTCCATCATTCATTCCTTCTTTCAGGTTAGCTTACTTTCCTTTCTTGCATGATCTTTCTTCTTTCCTTACTTGGTGTGTTTTCTCGTCCATCTTGACTTCCATTCTTTCCTTGCTCGGTGTTTTATCATGCATGCGTGCATTGCTTATCTGAGTTGGCCTTTGTATCATAAGTAATAAGTTCTATTTACAATATATACAAGTGTGCACTATACCTGATGAGACCCGTGTTCGCGACGTTTCGGAGTTTGTTAGTCCTTCTTCAGGCGGAGTCTCATCTGGATGCAGTTTAACGTCATGCCCAGGACGGGACGTTTCGGAGTTTGTTAGTCCTTCTTCAGGCGGAGTCTCATCTGGATGCAGTTTAACGTCATGCCCAGGACGGTTTGCACTTGACGTCTTGCTTGACTTTCCTTCTTTCCTTCCTTGGTGTTGTCCTTTTTGGCTTAGTTGCTCTCCTTCATTTGGCTTTCTTACTGTCCTTTCTTGGTGTCACTGCATATTGTTGTTCTTCCACTGTCCATGTTTGGTGTTGTTTGTCTGGGCTTTTACTTTCCACATTTGGTGTTTTCTCTGTTTCGTCCTTCTCCATCCCGTTTCCATCAGTTCACTCACAATCACAAACACTCCCACCCCGAATTAAAGGTTTTACGCCGATTGCCACCTATCAAACTATGCATGTTAAGGATTTACGCCGTTCAATTAGAAACTCGCCACCTGTTATGCCATAGCCAAGGATTTACGCTTACCCTGGCCACCTGCAGTCCCACCCCTGGTCAAAATTCTGGGTTTGTGATGTGCAGATCCCTGGAGTCCCGTTCTGGAGTCGTTCAAGACAAAAATCCCACGTCGTGTGTCGCTAGGGTTAGATTCAACCACTAGGGTTCCCAAGGTTAGGGTTAGGCACAGCTCCCAAAGTGGTTAGGGTTAGGCACAGTTCCCAAAGTGGTTGGGGTTAGGCACAGTTCCCAAAGTGGTTATGGTTAGGAAGAGGCACAGTAGGGCGTTAAAGTGAATGGGATCAGTAGGTCTCACGAGGGATCCCCAGAGCACAGGTAAGGTGGTGGCACTGGCGAGTTAGGTTAGGGGACTGAGACGCCCAAACGAAGGCGTAAGTGCACGGTCCTACGACACCCCACCAACACACTGAGGCTCCTCCTCCTAATGTCCATCATTCATTCCTTCTTTCAGGTTAGCTTACTTTCCTTTCTTGCATGATCTTTCTTCTTTCCTTACTTGGTGTGTTTTCTCGTCCATCTTGACTTCCATTCTTTCCTTGCTCGGTGTTTTATCATGCATGCGTGCATTGCTTATCTGAGTTGGCCTTTGTATCATAAGTAATAAGTTCTATTTACAATATATACAAGTGTGCACTATACCTGATGAGACCCGTGTTCGCGACGTTTCGGAGTTTGTTAGTCCTTCTTCAGGCGGAGTCTCATCTGGATGCAGTTTAACGTCATGCCCAGGACGGGACGTTTCGGAGTTTGTTAGTCCTTCTTCAGGCGGAGTCTCATCTGGATGCAGTTTAACGTCATGCCCAGGACGGTTTGCACTTGACGTCTTGCTTGACTTTCCTTCTTTCCTTCCTTGGTGTTGTCCTTTTTGGCTTAGTTGCTCTCCTTCATTTGGCTTTCTTACTGTCCTTTCTTGGTGTCACTGCATATTGTTGTTCTTCCACTGTCCATGTTTGGTGTTGTTTGTCTGGGCTTTTACTTTCCACATTTGGTGTTTTCTCTGTTTCGTCCTTCTCCATCCCGTTTCCATCAGTTCACTCACAATCACAAACACTCCCACCCCGAATTAAAGGTTTTACGCCGATTGCCACCTATCAAACTATGCATGTTAAGGATTTACGCCGTTCAATTAGAAACTCGCCACCTGTTATGCCATAGCCAAGGATTTACGCTTACCCTGGCCACCTGCAGTCCCACCCCTGGTCAAAATTCTGGGTTTGTGATGTGCAGATCCCTGGAGTCCCGTTCTGGAGTCGTTCAAGACAAAAATCCCACGTCGTGTGTCGCTAGGGTTAGATTCAACCACTAGGGTTCCCAAGGTTAGGGTTAGGCACAGCTCCCAAAGTGGTTAGGGTTAGGCACAGTTCCCAAAGTGGTTGGGGTTAGGCACAGTTCCCAAAGTGGTTATGGTTAGGAAGAGGCACAGTAGGGCGTTAAAGTGAATGGGATCAGTAGGTCTCACGAGGGATCCCCAGAGCACAGGTAAGGTGGTGGCACTGGCGAGTTAGGTTAGGGGACTGAGACGCCCAAACGAAGGCGTAAGTGCACGGTCCTACGACACCCCACCAACACACTGAGGCTCCTCCTCCTAATGTCCATCATTCATTCCTTCTTTCAGGTTAGCTTACTTTCCTTTCTTGCATGATCTTTCTTCTTTCCTTACTTGGTGTGTTTTCTCGTCCATCTTGACTTCCATTCTTTCCTTGCTCGGTGTTTTATCATGCATGCGTGCATTGCTTATCTGAGTTGGCCTTTGTATCATAAGTAATAAGTTCTATTTACAATATATACAAGTGTGCACTATACCTGATGAGACCCGTGTTCGCGACGTTTCGGAGTTTGTTAGTCCTTCTTCAGGCGGAGTCTCATCTGGATGCAGTTTAACGTCATGCCCAGGACGGGACGTTTCGGAGTTTGTTAGTCCTTCTTCAGGCGGAGTCTCATCTGGATGCAGTTTAACGTCATGCCCAGGACGGTTTGCACTTGACGTCTTGCTTGACTTTCCTTCTTTCCTTCCTTGGTGTTGTCCTTTTTGGCTTAGTTGCTCTCCTTCATTTGGCTTTCTTACTGTCCTTTCTTGGTGTCACTGCATATTGTTGTTCTTCCACTGTCCATGTTTGGTGTTGTTTGTCTGGGCTTTTACTTTCCACATTTGGTGTTTTCTCTGTTTCGTCCTTCTCCATCCCGTTTCCATCAGTTCACTCACAATCACAAACACTCCCACCCCGAATTAAAGGTTTTACGCCGATTGCCACCTATCAAACTATGCATGTTAAGGATTTACGCCGTTCAATTAGAAACTCGCCACCTGTTATGCCATAGCCAAGGATTTACGCTTACCCTGGCCACCTGCAGTCCCACCCCTGGTCAAAATTCTGGGTTTGTGATGTGCAGATCCCTGGAGTCCCGTTCTGGAGTCGTTCAAGACAAAAATCCCACGTCGTGTGTCGCTAGGGTTAGATTCAACCACTAGGGTTCCCAAGGTTAGGGTTAGGCACAGCTCCCAAAGTGGTTAGGGTTAGGCACAGTTCCCAAAGTGGTTGGGGTTAGGCACAGTTCCCAAAGTGGTTATGGTTAGGAAGAGGCACAGTAGGGCGTTAAAGTGAATGGGATCAGTAGGTCTCACGAGGGATCCCCAGAGCACAGGTAAGGTGGTGGCACTGGCGAGTTAGGTTAGGGGACTGAGACGCCCAAACGAAGGCGTAAGTGCACGGTCCTACGACACCCCACCAACACACTGAGGCTCCTCCTCCTAATGTCCATCATTCATTCCTTCTTTCAGGTTAGCTTACTTTCCTTTCTTGCATGATCTTTCTTCTTTCCTTACTTGGTGTGTTTTCTCGTCCATCTTGACTTCCATTCTTTCCTTGCTCGGTGTTTTATCATGCATGCGTGCATTGCTTATCTGAGTTGGCCTTTGTATCATAAGTAATAAGTTCTATTTACAATATATACAAGTGTGCACTATACCTGATGAGACCCGTGTTCGCGACGTTTCGGAGTTTGTTAGTCCTTCTTCAGGCGGAGTCTCATCTGGATGCAGTTTAACGTCATGCCCAGGACGGGACGTTTCGGAGTTTGTTAGTCCTTCTTCAGGCGGAGTCTCATCTGGATGCAGTTTAACGTCATGCCCAGGACGGTTTGCACTTGACGTCTTGCTTGACTTTCCTTCTTTCCTTCCTTGGTGTTGTCCTTTTTGGCTTAGTTGCTCTCCTTCATTTGGCTTTCTTACTGTCCTTTCTTGGTGTCACTGCATATTGTTGTTCTTCCACTGTCCATGTTTGGTGTTGTTTGTCTGGGCTTTTACTTTCCACATTTGGTGTTTTCTCTGTTTCGTCCTTCTCCATCCCGTTTCCATCAGTTCACTCACAATCACAAACACTCCCACCCCGAATTAAAGGTTTTACGCCGATTGCCACCTATCAAACTATGCATGTTAAGGATTTACGCCGTTCAATTAGAAACTCGCCACCTGTTATGCCATAGCCAAGGATTTACGCTTACCCTGGCCACCTGCAGTCCCACCCCTGGTCAAAATTCTGGGTTTGTGATGTGCAGATCCCTGGAGTCCCGTTCTGGAGTCGTTCAAGACAAAAATCCCACGTCGTGTGTCGCTAGGGTTAGATTCAACCACTAGGGTTCCCAAGGTTAGGGTTAGGCACAGCTCCCAAAGTGGTTAGGGTTAGGCACAGTTCCCAAAGTGGTTGGGGTTAGGCACAGTTCCCAAAGTGGTTATGGTTAGGAAGAGGCACAGTAGGGCGTTAAAGTGAATGGGATCAGTAGGTCTCACGAGGGATCCCCAGAGCACAGGTAAGGTGGTGGCACTGGCGAGTTAGGTTAGGGGACTGAGACGCCCAAACGAAGGCGTAAGTGCACGGTCCTACGACACCCCACCAACACACTGAGGCTCCTCCTCCTAATGTCCATCATTCATTCCTTCTTTCAGGTTAGCTTACTTTCCTTTCTTGCATGATCTTTCTTCTTTCCTTACTTGGTGTGTTTTCTCGTCCATCTTGACTTCCATTCTTTCCTTGCTCGGTGTTTTATCATGCATGCGTGCATTGCTTATCTGAGTTGGCCTTTGTATCATAAGTAATAAGTTCTATTTACAATATATACAAGTGTGCACTATACCTGATGAGACCCGTGTTCGCGACGTTTCGGAGTTTGTTAGTCCTTCTTCAGGCGGAGTCTCATCTGGATGCAGTTTAACGTCATGCCCAGGACGGGACGTTTCGGAGTTTGTTAGTCCTTCTTCAGGCGGAGTCTCATCTGGATGCAGTTTAACGTCATGCCCAGGACGGTTTGCACTTGACGTCTTGCTTGACTTTCCTTCTTTCCTTCCTTGGTGTTGTCCTTTTTGGCTTAGTTGCTCTCCTTCATTTGGCTTTCTTACTGTCCTTTCTTGGTGTCACTGCATATTGTTGTTCTTCCACTGTCCATGTTTGGTGTTGTTTGTCTGGGCTTTTACTTTCCACATTTGGTGTTTTCTCTGTTTCGTCCTTCTCCATCCCGTTTCCATCAGTTCACTCACAATCACAAACACTCCCACCCCGAATTAAAGGTTTTACGCCGATTGCCACCTATCAAACTATGCATGTTAAGGATTTACGCCGTTCAATTAGAAACTCGCCACCTGTTATGCCATAGCCAAGGATTTACGCTTACCCTGGCCACCTGCAGTCCCACCCCTGGTCAAAATTCTGGGTTTGTGATGTGCAGATCCCTGGAGTCCCGTTCTGGAGTCGTTCAAGACAAAAATCCCACGTCGTGTGTCGCTAGGGTTAGATTCAACCACTAGGGTTCCCAAGGTTAGGGTTAGGCACAGCTCCCAAAGTGGTTAGGGTTAGGCACAGTTCCCAAAGTGGTTGGGGTTAGGCACAGTTCCCAAAGTGGTTATGGTTAGGAAGAGGCACAGTAGGGCGTTAAAGTGAATGGGATCAGTAGGTCTCACGAGGGATCCCCAGAGCACAGGTAAGGTGGTGGCACTGGCGAGTTAGGTTAGGGGACTGAGACGCCCAAACGAAGGCGTAAGTGCACGGTCCTACGACACCCCACCAACACACTGAGGCTCCTCCTCCTAATGTCCATCATTCATTCCTTCTTTCAGGTTAGCTTACTTTCCTTTCTTGCATGATCTTTCTTCTTTCCTTACTTGGTGTGTTTTCTCGTCCATCTTGACTTCCATTCTTTCCTTGCTCGGTGTTTTATCATGCATGCGTGCATTGCTTATCTGAGTTGGCCTTTGTATCATAAGTAATAAGTTCTATTTACAATATATACAAGTGTGCACTATACCTGATGAGACCCGTGTTCGCGACGTTTCGGAGTTTGTTAGTCCTTCTTCAGGCGGAGTCTCATCTGGATGCAGTTTAACGTCATGCCCAGGACGGGACGTTTCGGAGTTTGTTAGTCCTTCTTCAGGCGGAGTCTCATCTGGATGCAGTTTAACGTCATGCCCAGGACGGTTTGCACTTGACGTCTTGCTTGACTTTCCTTCTTTCCTTCCTTGGTGTTGTCCTTTTTGGCTTAGTTGCTCTCCTTCATTTGGCTTTCTTACTGTCCTTTCTTGGTGTCACTGCATATTGTTGTTCTTCCACTGTCCATGTTTGGTGTTGTTTGTCTGGGCTTTTACTTTCCACATTTGGTGTTTTCTCTGTTTCGTCCTTCTCCATCCCGTTTCCATCAGTTCACTCACAATCACAAACACTCCCACCCCGAATTAAAGGTTTTACGCCGATTGCCACCTATCAAACTATGCATGTTAAGGATTTACGCCGTTCAATTAGAAACTCGCCACCTGTTATGCCATAGCCAAGGATTTACGCTTACCCTGGCCACCTGCAGTCCCACCCCTGGTCAAAATTCTGGGTTTGTGATGTGCAGATCCCTGGAGTCCCGTTCTGGAGTCGTTCAAGACAAAAATCCCACGTCGTGTGTCGCTAGGGTTAGATTCAACCACTAGGGTTCCCAAGGTTAGGGTTAGGCACAGCTCCCAAAGTGGTTAGGGTTAGGCACAGTTCCCAAAGTGGTTGGGGTTAGGCACAGTTCCCAAAGTGGTTATGGTTAGGAAGAGGCACAGTAGGGCGTTAAAGTGAATGGGATCAGTAGGTCTCACGAGGGATCCCCAGAGCACAGGTAAGGTGGTGGCACTGGCGAGTTAGGTTAGGGGACTGAGACGCCCAAACGAAGGCGTAAGTGCACGGTCCTACGACACCCCACCAACACACTGAGGCTCCTCCTCCTAATGTCCATCATTCATTCCTTCTTTCAGGTTAGCTTACTTTCCTTTCTTGCATGATCTTTCTTCTTTCCTTACTTGGTGTGTTTTCTCGTCCATCTTGACTTCCATTCTTTCCTTGCTCGGTGTTTTATCATGCATGCGTGCATTGCTTATCTGAGTTGGCCTTTGTATCATAAGTAATAAGTTCTATTTACAATATATACAAGTGTGCACTATACCTGATGAGACCCGTGTTCGCGACGTTTCGGAGTTTGTTAGTCCTTCTTCAGGCGGAGTCTCATCTGGATGCAGTTTAACGTCATGCCCAGGACGGGACGTTTCGGAGTTTGTTAGTCCTTCTTCAGGCGGAGTCTCATCTGGATGCAGTTTAACGTCATGCCCAGGACGGTTTGCACTTGACGTCTTGCTTGACTTTCCTTCTTTCCTTCCTTGGTGTTGTCCTTTTTGGCTTAGTTGCTCTCCTTCATTTGGCTTTCTTACTGTCCTTTCTTGGTGTCACTGCATATTGTTGTTCTTCCACTGTCCATGTTTGGTGTTGTTTGTCTGGGCTTTTACTTTCCACATTTGGTGTTTTCTCTGTTTCGTCCTTCTCCATCCCGTTTCCATCAGTTCACTCACAATCACAAACACTCCCACCCCGAATTAAAGGTTTTACGCCGATTGCCACCTATCAAACTATGCATGTTAAGGATTTACGCCGTTCAATTAGAAACTCGCCACCTGTTATGCCATAGCCAAGGATTTACGCTTACCCTGGCCACCTGCAGTCCCACCCCTGGTCAAAATTCTGGGTTTGTGATGTGCAGATCCCTGGAGTCCCGTTCTGGAGTCGTTCAAGACAAAAATCCCACGTCGTGTGTCGCTAGGGTTAGATTCAACCACTAGGGTTCCCAAGGTTAGGGTTAGGCACAGCTCCCAAAGTGGTTAGGGTTAGGCACAGTTCCCAAAGTGGTTGGGGTTAGGCACAGTTCCCAAAGTGGTTATGGTTAGGAAGAGGCACAGTAGGGCGTTAAAGTGAATGGGATCAGTAGGTCTCACGAGGGATCCCCAGAGCACAGGTAAGGTGGTGGCACTGGCGAGTTAGGTTAGGGGACTGAGACGCCCAAACGAAGGCGTAAGTGCACGGTCCTACGACACCCCACCAACACACTGAGGCTCCTCCTCCTAATGTCCATCATTCATTCCTTCTTTCAGGTTAGCTTACTTTCCTTTCTTGCATGATCTTTCTTCTTTCCTTACTTGGTGTGTTTTCTCGTCCATCTTGACTTCCATTCTTTCCTTGCTCGGTGTTTTATCATGCATGCGTGCATTGCTTATCTGAGTTGGCCTTTGTATCATAAGTAATAAGTTCTATTTACAATATATACAAGTGTGCACTATACCTGATGAGACCCGTGTTCGCGACGTTTCGGAGTTTGTTAGTCCTTCTTCAGGCGGAGTCTCATCTGGATGCAGTTTAACGTCATGCCCAGGACGGGACGTTTCGGAGTTTGTTAGTCCTTCTTCAGGCGGAGTCTCATCTGGATGCAGTTTAACGTCATGCCCAGGACGGTTTGCACTTGACGTCTTGCTTGACTTTCCTTCTTTCCTTCCTTGGTGTTGTCCTTTTTGGCTTAGTTGCTCTCCTTCATTTGGCTTTCTTACTGTCCTTTCTTGGTGTCACTGCATATTGTTGTTCTTCCACTGTCCATGTTTGGTGTTGTTTGTCTGGGCTTTTACTTTCCACATTTGGTGTTTTCTCTGTTTCGTCCTTCTCCATCCCGTTTCCATCAGTTCACTCACAATCACAAACACTCCCACCCCGAATTAAAGGTTTTACGCCGATTGCCACCTATCAAACTATGCATGTTAAGGATTTACGCCGTTCAATTAGAAACTCGCCACCTGTTATGCCATAGCCAAGGATTTACGCTTACCCTGGCCACCTGCAGTCCCACCCCTGGTCAAAATTCTGGGTTTGTGATGTGCAGATCCCTGGAGTCCCGTTCTGGAGTCGTTCAAGACAAAAATCCCACGTCGTGTGTCGCTAGGGTTAGATTCAACCACTAGGGTTCCCAAGGTTAGGGTTAGGCACAGCTCCCAAAGTGGTTAGGGTTAGGCACAGTTCCCAAAGTGGTTGGGGTTAGGCACAGTTCCCAAAGTGGTTATGGTTAGGAAGAGGCACAGTAGGGCGTTAAAGTGAATGGGATCAGTAGGTCTCACGAGGGATCCCCAGAGCACAGGTAAGGTGGTGGCACTGGCGAGTTAGGTTAGGGGACTGAGACGCCCAAACGAAGGCGTAAGTGCACGGTCCTACGACACCCCACCAACACACTGAGGCTCCTCCTCCTAATGTCCATCATTCATTCCTTCTTTCAGGTTAGCTTACTTTCCTTTCTTGCATGATCTTTCTTCTTTCCTTACTTGGTGTGTTTTCTCGTCCATCTTGACTTCCATTCTTTCCTTGCTCGGTGTTTTATCATGCATGCGTGCATTGCTTATCTGAGTTGGCCTTTGTATCATAAGTAATAAGTTCTATTTACAATATATACAAGTGTGCACTATACCTGATGAGACCCGTGTTCGCGACGTTTCGGAGTTTGTTAGTCCTTCTTCAGGCGGAGTCTCATCTGGATGCAGTTTAACGTCATGCCCAGGACGGGACGTTTCGGAGTTTGTTAGTCCTTCTTCAGGCGGAGTCTCATCTGGATGCAGTTTAACGTCATGCCCAGGACGGTTTGCACTTGACGTCTTGCTTGACTTTCCTTCTTTCCTTCCTTGGTGTTGTCCTTTTTGGCTTAGTTGCTCTCCTTCATTTGGCTTTCTTACTGTCCTTTCTTGGTGTCACTGCATATTGTTGTTCTTCCACTGTCCATGTTTGGTGTTGTTTGTCTGGGCTTTTACTTTCCACATTTGGTGTTTTCTCTGTTTCGTCCTTCTCCATCCCGTTTCCATCAGTTCACTCACAATCACAAACACTCCCACCCCGAATTAAAGGTTTTACGCCGATTGCCACCTATCAAACTATGCATGTTAAGGATTTACGCCGTTCAATTAGAAACTCGCCACCTGTTATGCCATAGCCAAGGATTTACGCTTACCCTGGCCACCTGCAGTCCCACCCCTGGTCAAAATTCTGGGTTTGTGATGTGCAGATCCCTGGAGTCCCGTTCTGGAGTCGTTCAAGACAAAAATCCCACGTCGTGTGTCGCTAGGGTTAGATTCAACCACTAGGGTTCCCAAGGTTAGGGTTAGGCACAGCTCCCAAAGTGGTTAGGGTTAGGCACAGTTCCCAAAGTGGTTGGGGTTAGGCACAGTTCCCAAAGTGGTTATGGTTAGGAAGAGGCACAGTAGGGCGTTAAAGTGAATGGGATCAGTAGGTCTCACGAGGGATCCCCAGAGCACAGGTAAGGTGGTGGCACTGGCGAGTTAGGTTAGGGGACTGAGACGCCCAAACGAAGGCGTAAGTGCACGGTCCTACGACACCCCACCAACACACTGAGGCTCCTCCTCCTAATGTCCATCATTCATTCCTTCTTTCAGGTTAGCTTACTTTCCTTTCTTGCATGATCTTTCTTCTTTCCTTACTTGGTGTGTTTTCTCGTCCATCTTGACTTCCATTCTTTCCTTGCTCGGTGTTTTATCATGCATGCGTGCATTGCTTATCTGAGTTGGCCTTTGTATCATAAGTAATAAGTTCTATTTACAATATATACAAGTGTGCACTATACCTGATGAGACCCGTGTTCGCGACGTTTCGGAGTTTGTTAGTCCTTCTTCAGGCGGAGTCTCATCTGGATGCAGTTTAACGTCATGCCCAGGACGGGACGTTTCGGAGTTTGTTAGTCCTTCTTCAGGCGGAGTCTCATCTGGATGCAGTTTAACGTCATGCCCAGGACGGTTTGCACTTGACGTCTTGCTTGACTTTCCTTCTTTCCTTCCTTGGTGTTGTCCTTTTTGGCTTAGTTGCTCTCCTTCATTTGGCTTTCTTACTGTCCTTTCTTGGTGTCACTGCATATTGTTGTTCTTCCACTGTCCATGTTTGGTGTTGTTTGTCTGGGCTTTTACTTTCCACATTTGGTGTTTTCTCTGTTTCGTCCTTCTCCATCCCGTTTCCATCAGTTCACTCACAATCACAAACACTCCCACCCCGAATTAAAGGTTTTACGCCGATTGCCACCTATCAAACTATGCATGTTAAGGATTTACGCCGTTCAATTAGAAACTCGCCACCTGTTATGCCATAGCCAAGGATTTACGCTTACCCTGGCCACCTGCAGTCCCACCCCTGGTCAAAATTCTGGGTTTGTGATGTGCAGATCCCTGGAGTCCCGTTCTGGAGTCGTTCAAGACAAAAATCCCACGTCGTGTGTCGCTAGGGTTAGATTCAACCACTAGGGTTCCCAAGGTTAGGGTTAGGCACAGCTCCCAAAGTGGTTAGGGTTAGGCACAGTTCCCAAAGTGGTTGGGGTTAGGCACAGTTCCCAAAGTGGTTATGGTTAGGAAGAGGCACAGTAGGGCGTTAAAGTGAATGGGATCAGTAGGTCTCACGAGGGATCCCCAGAGCACAGGTAAGGTGGTGGCACTGGCGAGTTAGGTTAGGGGACTGAGACGCCCAAACGAAGGCGTAAGTGCACGGTCCTACGACACCCCACCAACACACTGAGGCTCCTCCTCCTAATGTCCATCATTCATTCCTTCTTTCAGGTTAGCTTACTTTCCTTTCTTGCATGATCTTTCTTCTTTCCTTACTTGGTGTGTTTTCTCGTCCATCTTGACTTCCATTCTTTCCTTGCTCGGTGTTTTATCATGCATGCGTGCATTGCTTATCTGAGTTGGCCTTTGTATCATAAGTAATAAGTTCTATTTACAATATATACAAGTGTGCACTATACCTGATGAGACCCGTGTTCGCGACGTTTCGGAGTTTGTTAGTCCTTCTTCAGGCGGAGTCTCATCTGGATGCAGTTTAACGTCATGCCCAGGACGGGACGTTTCGGAGTTTGTTAGTCCTTCTTCAGGCGGAGTCTCATCTGGATGCAGTTTAACGTCATGCCCAGGACGGTTTGCACTTGACGTCTTGCTTGACTTTCCTTCTTTCCTTCCTTGGTGTTGTCCTTTTTGGCTTAGTTGCTCTCCTTCATTTGGCTTTCTTACTGTCCTTTCTTGGTGTCACTGCATATTGTTGTTCTTCCACTGTCCATGTTTGGTGTTGTTTGTCTGGGCTTTTACTTTCCACATTTGGTGTTTTCTCTGTTTCGTCCTTCTCCATCCCGTTTCCATCAGTTCACTCACAATCACAAACACTCCCACCCCGAATTAAAGGTTTTACGCCGATTGCCACCTATCAAACTATGCATGTTAAGGATTTACGCCGTTCAATTAGAAACTCGCCACCTGTTATGCCATAGCCAAGGATTTACGCTTACCCTGGCCACCTGCAGTCCCACCCCTGGTCAAAATTCTGGGTTTGTGATGTGCAGATCCCTGGAGTCCCGTTCTGGAGTCGTTCAAGACAAAAATCCCACGTCGTGTGTCGCTAGGGTTAGATTCAACCACTAGGGTTCCCAAGGTTAGGGTTAGGCACAGCTCCCAAAGTGGTTAGGGTTAGGCACAGTTCCCAAAGTGGTTGGGGTTAGGCACAGTTCCCAAAGTGGTTATGGTTAGGAAGAGGCACAGTAGGGCGTTAAAGTGAATGGGATCAGTAGGTCTCACGAGGGATCCCCAGAGCACAGGTAAGGTGGTGGCACTGGCGAGTTAGGTTAGGGGACTGAGACGCCCAAACGAAGGCGTAAGTGCACGGTCCTACGACACCCCACCAACACACTGAGGCTCCTCCTCCTAATGTCCATCATTCATTCCTTCTTTCAGGTTAGCTTACTTTCCTTTCTTGCATGATCTTTCTTCTTTCCTTACTTGGTGTGTTTTCTCGTCCATCTTGACTTCCATTCTTTCCTTGCTCGGTGTTTTATCATGCATGCGTGCATTGCTTATCTGAGTTGGCCTTTGTATCATAAGTAATAAGTTCTATTTACAATATATACAAGTGTGCACTATACCTGATGAGACCCGTGTTCGCGACGTTTCGGAGTTTGTTAGTCCTTCTTCAGGCGGAGTCTCATCTGGATGCAGTTTAACGTCATGCCCAGGACGGGACGTTTCGGAGTTTGTTAGTCCTTCTTCAGGCGGAGTCTCATCTGGATGCAGTTTAACGTCATGCCCAGGACGGTTTGCACTTGACGTCTTGCTTGACTTTCCTTCTTTCCTTCCTTGGTGTTGTCCTTTTTGGCTTAGTTGCTCTCCTTCATTTGGCTTTCTTACTGTCCTTTCTTGGTGTCACTGCATATTGTTGTTCTTCCACTGTCCATGTTTGGTGTTGTTTGTCTGGGCTTTTACTTTCCACATTTGGTGTTTTCTCTGTTTCGTCCTTCTCCATCCCGTTTCCATCAGTTCACTCACAATCACAAACACTCCCACCCCGAATTAAAGGTTTTACGCCGATTGCCACCTATCAAACTATGCATGTTAAGGATTTACGCCGTTCAATTAGAAACTCGCCACCTGTTATGCCATAGCCAAGGATTTACGCTTACCCTGGCCACCTGCAGTCCCACCCCTGGTCAAAATTCTGGGTTTGTGATGTGCAGATCCCTGGAGTCCCGTTCTGGAGTCGTTCAAGACAAAAATCCCACGTCGTGTGTCGCTAGGGTTAGATTCAACCACTAGGGTTCCCAAGGTTAGGGTTAGGCACAGCTCCCAAAGTGGTTAGGGTTAGGCACAGTTCCCAAAGTGGTTGGGGTTAGGCACAGTTCCCAAAGTGGTTATGGTTAGGAAGAGGCACAGTAGGGCGTTAAAGTGAATGGGATCAGTAGGTCTCACGAGGGATCCCCAGAGCACAGGTAAGGTGGTGGCACTGGCGAGTTAGGTTAGGGGACTGAGACGCCCAAACGAAGGCGTAAGTGCACGGTCCTACGACACCCCACCAACACACTGAGGCTCCTCCTCCTAATGTCCATCATTCATTCCTTCTTTCAGGTTAGCTTACTTTCCTTTCTTGCATGATCTTTCTTCTTTCCTTACTTGGTGTGTTTTCTCGTCCATCTTGACTTCCATTCTTTCCTTGCTCGGTGTTTTATCATGCATGCGTGCATTGCTTATCTGAGTTGGCCTTTGTATCATAAGTAATAAGTTCTATTTACAATATATACAAGTGTGCACTATACCTGATGAGACCCGTGTTCGCGACGTTTCGGAGTTTGTTAGTCCTTCTTCAGGCGGAGTCTCATCTGGATGCAGTTTAACGTCATGCCCAGGACGGGACGTTTCGGAGTTTGTTAGTCCTTCTTCAGGCGGAGTCTCATCTGGATGCAGTTTAACGTCATGCCCAGGACGGTTTGCACTTGACGTCTTGCTTGACTTTCCTTCTTTCCTTCCTTGGTGTTGTCCTTTTTGGCTTAGTTGCTCTCCTTCATTTGGCTTTCTTACTGTCCTTTCTTGGTGTCACTGCATATTGTTGTTCTTCCACTGTCCATGTTTGGTGTTGTTTGTCTGGGCTTTTACTTTCCACATTTGGTGTTTTCTCTGTTTCGTCCTTCTCCATCCCGTTTCCATCAGTTCACTCACAATCACAAACACTCCCACCCCGAATTAAAGGTTTTACGCCGATTGCCACCTATCAAACTATGCATGTTAAGGATTTACGCCGTTCAATTAGAAACTCGCCACCTGTTATGCCATAGCCAAGGATTTACGCTTACCCTGGCCACCTGCAGTCCCACCCCTGGTCAAAATTCTGGGTTTGTGATGTGCAGATCCCTGGAGTCCCGTTCTGGAGTCGTTCAAGACAAAAATCCCACGTCGTGTGTCGCTAGGGTTAGATTCAACCACTAGGGTTCCCAAGGTTAGGGTTAGGCACAGCTCCCAAAGTGGTTAGGGTTAGGCACAGTTCCCAAAGTGGTTGGGGTTAGGCACAGTTCCCAAAGTGGTTATGGTTAGGAAGAGGCACAGTAGGGCGTTAAAGTGAATGGGATCAGTAGGTCTCACGAGGGATCCCCAGAGCACAGGTAAGGTGGTGGCACTGGCGAGTTAGGTTAGGGGACTGAGACGCCCAAACGAAGGCGTAAGTGCACGGTCCTACGACACCCCACCAACACACTGAGGCTCCTCCTCCTAATGTCCATCATTCATTCCTTCTTTCAGGTTAGCTTACTTTCCTTTCTTGCATGATCTTTCTTCTTTCCTTACTTGGTGTGTTTTCTCGTCCATCTTGACTTCCATTCTTTCCTTGCTCGGTGTTTTATCATGCATGCGTGCATTGCTTATCTGAGTTGGCCTTTGTATCATAAGTAATAAGTTCTATTTACAATATATACAAGTGTGCACTATACCTGATGAGACCCGTGTTCGCGACGTTTCGGAGTTTGTTAGTCCTTCTTCAGGCGGAGTCTCATCTGGATGCAGTTTAACGTCATGCCCAGGACGGGACGTTTCGGAGTTTGTTAGTCCTTCTTCAGGCGGAGTCTCATCTGGATGCAGTTTAACGTCATGCCCAGGACGGTTTGCACTTGACGTCTTGCTTGACTTTCCTTCTTTCCTTCCTTGGTGTTGTCCTTTTTGGCTTAGTTGCTCTCCTTCATTTGGCTTTCTTACTGTCCTTTCTTGGTGTCACTGCATATTGTTGTTCTTCCACTGTCCATGTTTGGTGTTGTTTGTCTGGGCTTTTACTTTCCACATTTGGTGTTTTCTCTGTTTCGTCCTTCTCCATCCCGTTTCCATCAGTTCACTCACAATCACAAACACTCCCACCCCGAATTAAAGGTTTTACGCCGATTGCCACCTATCAAACTATGCATGTTAAGGATTTACGCCGTTCAATTAGAAACTCGCCACCTGTTATGCCATAGCCAAGGATTTACGCTTACCCTGGCCACCTGCAGTCCCACCCCTGGTCAAAATTCTGGGTTTGTGATGTGCAGATCCCTGGAGTCCCGTTCTGGAGTCGTTCAAGACAAAAATCCCACGTCGTGTGTCGCTAGGGTTAGATTCAACCACTAGGGTTCCCAAGGTTAGGGTTAGGCACAGCTCCCAAAGTGGTTAGGGTTAGGCACAGTTCCCAAAGTGGTTGGGGTTAGGCACAGTTCCCAAAGTGGTTATGGTTAGGAAGAGGCACAGTAGGGCGTTAAAGTGAATGGGATCAGTAGGTCTCACGAGGGATCCCCAGAGCACAGGTAAGGTGGTGGCACTGGCGAGTTAGGTTAGGGGACTGAGACGCCCAAACGAAGGCGTAAGTGCACGGTCCTACGACACCCCACCAACACACTGAGGCTCCTCCTCCTAATGTCCATCATTCATTCCTTCTTTCAGGTTAGCTTACTTTCCTTTCTTGCATGATCTTTCTTCTTTCCTTACTTGGTGTGTTTTCTCGTCCATCTTGACTTCCATTCTTTCCTTGCTCGGTGTTTTATCATGCATGCGTGCATTGCTTATCTGAGTTGGCCTTTGTATCATAAGTAATAAGTTCTATTTACAATATATACAAGTGTGCACTATACCTGATGAGACCCGTGTTCGCGACGTTTCGGAGTTTGTTAGTCCTTCTTCAGGCGGAGTCTCATCTGGATGCAGTTTAACGTCATGCCCAGGACGGGACGTTTCGGAGTTTGTTAGTCCTTCTTCAGGCGGAGTCTCATCTGGATGCAGTTTAACGTCATGCCCAGGACGGTTTGCACTTGACGTCTTGCTTGACTTTCCTTCTTTCCTTCCTTGGTGTTGTCCTTTTTGGCTTAGTTGCTCTCCTTCATTTGGCTTTCTTACTGTCCTTTCTTGGTGTCACTGCATATTGTTGTTCTTCCACTGTCCATGTTTGGTGTTGTTTGTCTGGGCTTTTACTTTCCACATTTGGTGTTTTCTCTGTTTCGTCCTTCTCCATCCCGTTTCCATCAGTTCACTCACAATCACAAACACTCCCACCCCGAATTAAAGGTTTTACGCCGATTGCCACCTATCAAACTATGCATGTTAAGGATTTACGCCGTTCAATTAGAAACTCGCCACCTGTTATGCCATAGCCAAGGATTTACGCTTACCCTGGCCACCTGCAGTCCCACCCCTGGTCAAAATTCTGGGTTTGTGATGTGCAGATCCCTGGAGTCCCGTTCTGGAGTCGTTCAAGACAAAAATCCCACGTCGTGTGTCGCTAGGGTTAGATTCAACCACTAGGGTTCCCAAGGTTAGGGTTAGGCACAGCTCCCAAAGTGGTTAGGGTTAGGCACAGTTCCCAAAGTGGTTGGGGTTAGGCACAGTTCCCAAAGTGGTTATGGTTAGGAAGAGGCACAGTAGGGCGTTAAAGTGAATGGGATCAGTAGGTCTCACGAGGGATCCCCAGAGCACAGGTAAGGTGGTGGCACTGGCGAGTTAGGTTAGGGGACTGAGACGCCCAAACGAAGGCGTAAGTGCACGGTCCTACGACACCCCACCAACACACTGAGGCTCCTCCTCCTAATGTCCATCATTCATTCCTTCTTTCAGGTTAGCTTACTTTCCTTTCTTGCATGATCTTTCTTCTTTCCTTACTTGGTGTGTTTTCTCGTCCATCTTGACTTCCATTCTTTCCTTGCTCGGTGTTTTATCATGCATGCGTGCATTGCTTATCTGAGTTGGCCTTTGTATCATAAGTAATAAGTTCTATTTACAATATATACAAGTGTGCACTATACCTGATGAGACCCGTGTTCGCGACGTTTCGGAGTTTGTTAGTCCTTCTTCAGGCGGAGTCTCATCTGGATGCAGTTTAACGTCATGCCCAGGACGGGACGTTTCGGAGTTTGTTAGTCCTTCTTCAGGCGGAGTCTCATCTGGATGCAGTTTAACGTCATGCCCAGGACGGTTTGCACTTGACGTCTTGCTTGACTTTCCTTCTTTCCTTCCTTGGTGTTGTCCTTTTTGGCTTAGTTGCTCTCCTTCATTTGGCTTTCTTACTGTCCTTTCTTGGTGTCACTGCATATTGTTGTTCTTCCACTGTCCATGTTTGGTGTTGTTTGTCTGGGCTTTTACTTTCCACATTTGGTGTTTTCTCTGTTTCGTCCTTCTCCATCCCGTTTCCATCAGTTCACTCACAATCACAAACACTCCCACCCCGAATTAAAGGTTTTACGCCGATTGCCACCTATCAAACTATGCATGTTAAGGATTTACGCCGTTCAATTAGAAACTCGCCACCTGTTATGCCATAGCCAAGGATTTACGCTTACCCTGGCCACCTGCAGTCCCACCCCTGGTCAAAATTCTGGGTTTGTGATGTGCAGATCCCTGGAGTCCCGTTCTGGAGTCGTTCAAGACAAAAATCCCACGTCGTGTGTCGCTAGGGTTAGATTCAACCACTAGGGTTCCCAAGGTTAGGGTTAGGCACAGCTCCCAAAGTGGTTAGGGTTAGGCACAGTTCCCAAAGTGGTTGGGGTTAGGCACAGTTCCCAAAGTGGTTATGGTTAGGAAGAGGCACAGTAGGGCGTTAAAGTGAATGGGATCAGTAGGTCTCACGAGGGATCCCCAGAGCACAGGTAAGGTGGTGGCACTGGCGAGTTAGGTTAGGGGACTGAGACGCCCAAACGAAGGCGTAAGTGCACGGTCCTACGACACCCCACCAACACACTGAGGCTCCTCCTCCTAATGTCCATCATTCATTCCTTCTTTCAGGTTAGCTTACTTTCCTTTCTTGCATGATCTTTCTTCTTTCCTTACTTGGTGTGTTTTCTCGTCCATCTTGACTTCCATTCTTTCCTTGCTCGGTGTTTTATCATGCATGCGTGCATTGCTTATCTGAGTTGGCCTTTGTATCATAAGTAATAAGTTCTATTTACAATATATACAAGTGTGCACTATACCTGATGAGACCCGTGTTCGGGTTAGGGTTAGGGTTAGGGTTAGGGTTAGGGTTAGGGTTAGGGTTAGGGTTAGGGTTAGGGTTTAGGGTTAGGGTTAGGGTTAGGGTTAGGGTTAGGGTTAGGGTTAGGGTTAGGGTTAGGGTTAGGGGTTAGGGGTTAGGGTTAGGGTTAGGGTTAGGGTTAGGGTTAGGGTTAGGGTTAGGGTTAGGGTTAGGGGTTAGGGTTAGGGTTAGGGTTAGGGTTAGGGTTAGGGTTAGGGTTAGGGTTAGGGTTAGGGTTAGGGTTAGGGTTAGAGGGTTAGGGTTAGGGTTAGGGTTAGGGTTAGGGTTAGGGTTAGGGTTAGGGTTAGGGTTTAGGGTTAGGGTTAGGGTTAGGGTTAGGGTTAGGGTTAGGGTTAGGGTTAGGGTTAGGGGGTTAGGGTTAGGGTTAGGGTTAGGGTTAGGGTTAGGGTTAGGGTTAGGGTTAGGGTTAGGGTTAGGGGTTAGGGTTAGGGTTAGGGTTAGGGTTAGGGTTAGGGTTAGGGTTAGGGTTAGGGTTAGGGTTAGAGGTTAGGGTTAGGGTTAGGGTTAGGGTTAGGGTTAGGGTTAGGGTTAGGGTTAGGGTTAGGGTTAGGGTTAGGGTTAGGGTTAGGGTTAGGGTTAGGGTTAGGGTTTAGGGTTAGGGTTAGGGTTAGGGTTAGGGTTAGGGTTAGGGTTAGGGTTAGGGTTAGGGTTAGGGTTAGGTTAGGGGACTGAGACGCCCAAACGAAGGCGTAAGTGCACGGTCCTACGACACCCCACCAACACACTGAGGCTCCTCCTCCTAATGTCCATCATTCATTCCTTCTTTCAGGTTAGCTTACTTTCCTTTCTTGCATGATCTTTCTTCTTTCCTTACTTGGTGTGTTCTCTCGTCCATCTTGACTTCCATTCTTTCCTTGCTTGGTGTTTTATCATGCATGCGTGCATTGCTTATCTGAGTTGGCCTTTGTATCATAAGTAATAAGTTCTATTTACAATATATACAAGTGTGCACTATACCTGATGAGACCCGTGTTCGCGACGTTTCGGAGTTTGTTAGTCCTTCTTCAGGCGGAGTCTCATCTGGATGCAGTTTAACGTCATGCCCAGGACGGTTTGCACTTGACGTCTTGCTTGACTTTCCTTCTTTCCTTCCTTGGTGTTGTCCTTTTTGGCTTAGTTGCTCTCCTTCATTTGGCTTTCTTACTGTCCTTTCTTGGTGTTGCTGCATATTGTTGTTCTTCCACTGTCCATGTTTGGTGTTGTTTGTCTGGGCTTTTACTTTCCACATTTGGTGTTTTCTCTGTTTCGTCCTTCTCCATCCCGTTTCCATCAGTTCACTCACAATCACAAACACTCCCACCCCGAATTAAAGGTTTTACGCCGATTGCCACCTATCAAACTATGCATGTTAAGGATTTACGCCGTTCAATTAGAAACTCGCCACCTGTTATGCCATAGCCAAGGATTTACGCTTACCCTGGCCACCTGCAGTCCCACCCCTGGTCAAAATTCTGGGTTTGTGATGTGCAGATCCCTGGAGTCCCGTTCTGGAGTCGTTCAAGACAAAAATCCCACGTCGTGTGTCGCTAGGGTTAGATTCAACCACTAGGGTTCCCAAGGTTAGGGTTAGGCACAGCTCCCAAAGTGGTTAGGGTTAGGCACAGTTCCCAAAGTGGTTGGGGTTAGGCACAGTTCCCAAAGTGGTTGGGGTTAGGAAGAGGCACAGTAGGGCGTTAAAGTGAATGGGATCAGTAGGTCTCACGAGGGATCCCCAGAGCACAGGTAAGGTGGTGGCACTGGCGAGTTAGGTTAGGGGACTGAGACGCCCAAACGAAGGCGTAAGTGCACGGTCCTACGACACCCCACCAACACACTGAGGCTCCTCCTCCTAATGTCCATCATTCATTCCTTCTTTCAGGTTAGCTTACTTTCCTTTCTTGCATGATCTTTCTTCTTTCCTTACTTGGTGTGTTCTCTCGTCCATCTTGACTTCCATTCTTTCCTTGCTTGGTGTTTTATCATGCATGCGTGCATTGCTTATCTGAGTTGGCCTTTGTATCATAAGTAATAAGTTCTATTTACAATATATACAAGTGTGCACTATACCTGATGAGACCCGTGTTCGCGACGTTTCGGAGTTTGTTAGTCCTTCTTCAGGCGGAGTCTCATCTGGATGCAGTTTAACGTCATGCCCAGGACGGTTTGCACTTGACGTCTTGCTTGACTTTCCTTCTTTCCTTCCTTGGTGTTGTCCTTTTTGGCTTAGTTGCTCTCCTTCATTTGGCTTTCTTACTGTCCTTTCTTGGTGTTGCTGCATATTGTTGTTCTTCCACTGTCCATGTTTGGTGTTGTTTGTCTGGGCTTTTACTTTCCACATTTGGTGTTTTCTCTGTTTCGTCCTTCTCCATCCCGTTTCCATCAGTTCACTCACAATCACAAACACTCCCACCCCGAATTAAAGGTTTTACGCCGATTGCCACCTATCAAACTATGCATGTTAAGGATTTACGCCGTTCAATTAGAAACTCGCCACCTGTTATGCCATAGCCAAGGATTTACGCTTACCCTGGCCACCTGCAGTCCCACCCCTGGTCAAAATTCTGGGTTTGTGATGTGCAGATCCCTGGAGTCCCGTTCTGGAGTCGTTCAAGACAAAAATCCCACGTCGTGTGTCGCTAGGGTTAGATTCAACCACTAGGGTTCCCAAGGTTAGGGTTAGGCACAGCTCCCAAAGTGGTTAGGGTTAGGCACAGTTCCCAAAGTGGTTGGGGTTAGGCACAGTTCCCAAAGTGGTTGGGGTTAGGAAGAGGCACAGTAGGGCGTTAAAGTGAATGGGATCAGTAGGTCTCACGAGGGATCCCCAGAGCACAGGTAAGGTGGTGGCACTGGCGAGTTAGGTTAGGGGACTGAGACGCCCAAACGAAGGCGTAAGTGCACGGTCCTACGACACCCCACCAACACACTGAGGCTCCTCCTCCTAATGTCCATCATTCATTCCTTCTTTCAGGTTAGCTTACTTTCCTTTCTTGCATGATCTTTCTTCTTTCCTTACTTGGTGTGTTCTCTCGTCCATCTTGACTTCCATTCTTTCCTTGCTTGGTGTTTTATCATGCATGCGTGCATTGCTTATCTGAGTTGGCCTTTGTATCATAAGTAATAAGTTCTATTTACAATATATACAAGTGTGCACTATACCTGATGAGACCCGTGTTCGCGACGTTTCGGAGTTTGTTAGTCCTTCTTCAGGCGGAGTCTCATCTGGATGCAGTTTAACGTCATGCCCAGGACGGTTTGCACTTGACGTCTTGCTTGACTTTCCTTCTTTCCTTCCTTGGTGTTGTCCTTTTTGGCTTAGTTGCTCTCCTTCATTTGGCTTTCTTACTGTCCTTTCTTGGTGTTGCTGCATATTGTTGTTCTTCCACTGTCCATGTTTGGTGTTGTTTGTCTGGGCTTTTACTTTCCACATTTGGTGTTTTCTCTGTTTCGTCCTTCTCCATCCCGTTTCCATCAGTTCACTCACAATCACAAACACTCCCACCCCGAATTAAAGGTTTTACGCCGATTGC
>NW_027520765.1:117500-122500 GCF_051991255.1 Vanacampus margaritifer | reverse complement strand
ATCCTGGTTCTCAAAAATTTTCAAAGTCAACTTTTTTCAAAATATTTTCAGAGTGCCACTTCCCAGGGGGATTCTCGCCTGCCATAGCCGAAATAGGAGCGCCATGGGCGGCCTGCCTCAGCACATTTGGCCCCCCAAATCCTGGTTCTCAAAAATTTTCAAAGTCAACTTTTTTCAAAATATTTTCAGAGTGCCACTTCCCAGGGGGAGGGGATTCTCGCCTGCCATAGCCGAAATAGGAGCGCCATGGGCGGCCTCAGTGAGCACATTTGGCCCCCCCATCCTGGAGCGCCATGGACCAGGGGGAGAGCGCCTCTCTTTGGGGCTTGTTGCTGGCTGTTGGCGGGGCTCCATGGACCAGGGGGAGAGCGCCATGGACCAGGGGGAGAGCGCCTCTCTTCGGGGCTTGATGCCTGTTGGCGGGGCTCCATGGACCAGGGGGAGAGCGCCTCTCTTTGGGGCTTGTTGCTGGCTATTGGCGGGGCTCCATGGACCAGGGGGAGAGCGCCTCTCTTTGGGGCTTGTTGCTGGCTGTTGGCGGGGCTCCATGGACCAGGGGGAGAGCGCCATGGACCAGGGGGAGAGCACCTGCCATAGCCGAAATAAGAGCACTATAGGCGGCCGCCCTCAGCACATTTGGCCCCCCAATCCTGGTTCTCAAATTTTTTCAAAGTCAACTTTTTTCGAAATATTTTCAGAGTGCCACCTCCAGCGGGGGCTCTCGCCTGCCATAGCCCAAATAAGAGCACTATGGGCGGCCGCCCTCAGCACATTTGGCCCCCCCATCCTGGAGCGCCATGGACCAGGAGGAGAGCGCCTCTCTTCGGGGCTTGATGCCTGTTGGCGGGGCTCCATGGACCAGGGGGAGAGCGCCTCTCTTTGCGGCTTGTTGCTGGCTGTTGGCGTGGCTCCATGGACCAGGGGGAGAGCGCCATGGACCAGGGGGAGAGCACCTGCCATAGCCGAAATAAGAGCACTATAGGCGGCCGCCCTCAGCACATTTGGCCCCCCCATCCTGGAGCGCCATGGACCAGGAGGAGAGCGCCTCTCTTCGGGGCTTGATGCCTGTTGGCGGGGCTCCATGGACCAGGGGGAGAGCGCCTCTCTTTGGGGCTTGTTGCTGGCTGTTGGCGTGGCTCCATGGACCAGGGGGAGAGCGCCATGGACCAGGGGGAGAGCACCTGCCATAGCCGAAATAAGAGCACTATAGGCGGCCGCCCTCAGCACATTTGGCCCCCCCATCCTGGAGCGCCATGGACAAGGGGGAGAGCGCCTCTCTTCGGGGCTTGATGCCTGTTGGCGGGGCTCCATGGACCAGGGGGAGAGCGCCTCTCTTTGGGGCTTGTTGCTGGCTGTTGGCGTGGCTCCATGGACCAGGGGGAGAGCGCCATGGACCAGGGGGAGAGCACCTGCCATAGCCGAAATAAGAGCACTATAGGCGGCCGCCCTCAGCACATTTGGCCCCCCCATCCTGGAGCGCCATGGACAAGGGGGAGAGCGCCTCTCTTCGGGGCTTGTTGCTGGCTGTTGGCGGGGCTCCATGTACCAGGGGGAGAGCGCCATGGACCAGGGGGAGAGTGCCTCTCTTCGGGGCTTGATGCCTGTTGGCGGGGCTCCATGGACCAGGGAGAGAGCGCCTCTCTTTGGGGCTTGTTGCTGGCTGTTGGCGGGGCTCCATGGACCAGGGGGAAAGCGCCATGGACCAGGGGGAGAGCGCCTGCCATAGCCGAAATAGGAGCACTATAGGCGGCCGCCCTCAGCACATTTGGCCTGTCGCCGCTGTCCGCTGGCCGCTGTCCGCTGGCCGCTGTCCGCTGGCCGCTGTCCGCTTTCCCCTTTACTTTCAGCACTTTCAGCACTTTCAGCACTTTCAGCACTTCCAGCACTTCCAGCACTTCCAGCTCTTCCCCCTCTTTCCCTTCTTCCAACTGCGGGCGCGCCGGGCGCACAGGGGCTCGTGCGGAGGGGTGTGTGTGCGTGCATGTGCCGAACAAGGAGGAGAGCGCCTCACTTCGGGGCTTGTCGCTGGCCGTCGGCGGGGCTCCAAGGACCAGGGGGAGAGCGCCTCTCTTTGGGGGCTTGATGCTGGCTGTTGGCGCGTGTCTTCGGGGCTCCACGGACCAGTGGGAGAGCGCCTGTCTTCGGGGCTTGATGCTGGCCGTTTGCGGGACTCCATGGACCAGGGGGAGAGCGCCATGGACCAGGGGGAGAGCGTCTCTCTTCAGGGATTGACCAGGGCTCCAATCTTCCCATTGAAATGAATGGCGGGTGACCAGGCGTCCAAATCCCCCATTGAAATGAAGGCCGGATGCCCAGGGCTCCAATCTCCCCATTGAAATGAATGGCGGGTGACCGGGCGTCCAAATCCCCCATTGAAATGAAGGCCGGGTGCCCAGGGCTCCAATCTCCCCATTGAAATGAATGGCGGGTGACCGGGCGTCCAAATCCCCCATTGAAATGAAGGCCGGGTGCCAAGGGCTCCAATCTCCCCATTGAAATGAATGCCGGGTGACCGGGCGTCCAAATCCCCCATTGAAATGAAGGCCGGGTGCCCAGGGCTCCAATCTCCCCATTGAAATGAATGGCGGGTGACCGGGCGTCCAAATCCCCCATTGAAATGAAGGCCGGGTGCCCAGGGCTCCAATCTCCCCAGTGAAATGAATGGCGGGTGACCAGGCGTCCAAATCCCCCATTGAAATGAAGGCCGGGTGCCCAGGGCTCCAATCTCCCCATTGAAATGAATGGCGGGTGACCAGGCGTCCAAATCCCCCATTGAAATGAAGGCCGGGTGCCCAGGGCTCCAATCTCCCCAGTGAAATGAATGGCGGGTGACCAGGCGTCCAAATCCCCCATTGAAATGAAGGCCGTGTGCCCAGGGCTCCAATCTCCCCAGTGAAATGAATGGCGGGTGACCAGGCGTCCAAATCCCCCATTGAAATGAAGGCCGGGTGCCCAGGGCTCCAATCTCCCCATTGAAATGAAGGCCGGGTGACCAGGCGTCCAAATCCCCCATTGAAATGAAGGCCGGGTGCCCAGGGCTCCAATCTCCCCATTGAAATGAATGGCGGGTGACCAGACGTCCAAATCCCCCATTGAAATGAAGGCCGGATGCCCAGGGCTCCAATCTCCCCATTGAAATGAATGCCGGGTGACCAGGCGTCCAAATCCCCCCATTGAAATGAATGGCGGGTGACCAGGCGTCCAAATCCCCCATTGAAATGAAGGCCGGGTGCCCAGGGCTCCAATCTCCCCATTGAAATGAATGGCGGGTGACCAGACGTCCAAATCCCCCATTGAAATGAAGGCCGGATGCCCAGGGCTCCAATCTCCCCATTGAAATGAATGCCGGGTGACCAGGCGTCCATATCCCCCCCCCCCCATTGAAATGAATGACGGGTGACCAGGCAGGCGAGAGCCCCCGCTGCAGAGGCTCCAGAGGTGGCACTCTGAAAATATTTCAAAAAAAGTTGACTTTGAAATTTTTGGAGAACCAGGATTTGGGGGGGGGGCAAATGTGCTGAGGCAGGCCGCCCATAGTGCTCCTATTTCGGCCTGGGCGCGCCAGAGCACCCCCCTGGAAGTGGCACTCTGAAAATAATTCAAAAAAAGTTGACTTTGAAAATTTTTGAGAACCAGGATTTGGGGGGGGCAAATGTGCTGAGGCAGGCCGCCCATAGTGCTCCTATTTCGGCCTGGGCGCGCCAGAGCACCCCCCTGGAAGTGGCACTCTGAAAATAATTAAAAAAAAATGACTTTGAAAATTTTTGAGAACCAGGATTTGGGGGGGGCAAATGTGCTGAGGCAGGCCGCCCATAGTGCTCCTATTTCGGCCTGGGCGCGCCAGAGCACCCCCCTGGAAGTGGCACTCTGAAAATAATTCGAAAAAAGATGACTTTGAAAATTTTTGAGAACCAGGATTTGGGGGGGCAAATCTGCTCAGGCAGGCCGCCCATAGTGCTCCTATTTCGGCCTGGGCGAGCCAGAGCCCCCCCTGGAAGTGCCCCATTCATTTTCAATGGCCGGGTGACCAGGCGTCGAAAAATGCCATAGGAAATGAATGGGGCCCATTCATTTTCAATGGCCGGGTGACCAGGGGGCCAGTACCACCTGCCGCCATTAGGGGCGCTGTAGATAGGGGACCTCGTCCCCCCATTCGAGAGGTTTGCCCCCAAACCTCAAAATGTATGGGGTACAATATCAGGAGCGAGCTTTTTAAGACGAAAAATTTTCAGAGTCAACTTTCTTCGAAATATTTTCAGAGTGCCACTTCCCAGGGGGATTCTCGCTTGCCAAGGCCGAGATAAGAGCACTATGGGCGGCCTGCCTCAACACATTTGGCCCCCCCAAATCCTGGTTCTCAAAAATTTTCAAAGTCAACTTTTTTCGAAATATTTTCAGAGTGCCACTTCCCAGGGGGATTCTCGCTTGCCAAGGCCGAGATAAGAGCACTATGGGCGGCCTGCCTCAGCACATTTGGCCCCCCCAAATCCTGGTTCTCAAAAATTTTCAAAGTCTGCTTTTTTCGAAATATTTTCAGAGTGCCACTTCCCAGGGGGATTCTCGCTTGCCAAGGCCGAGATAAGAGCACTATGGGCGGCCTGCCTCAGCACATTTGGCCCCCCCAAATCCTGGTTCTCAAAAATTTTCAAAGTCTGCTCTTTTCGAAATATTTTCAGAGTGCCACTTCCCAGGGGGATTCTCGCTTGCCAAGGCCGAGATAAGAGCACTATGGGCGGCCTGCCTCAGCACATTTGGCCCCCCCCAAATCCTGGTTCTCAAAAATTTTCAAAGTCTGCTCTTTTCGAAATATTTTCAGAGTGCCACTTCCCAGGGGGATTCTCGCTTGCCAAGGCCGAGATAAGAGCACTATGGGCGGCCTGCCTCAGCACATTTAACCCCCCCCAAAATGCGCCCACCCACCTTCTCCCACGTTACGAGCCGCATGCAAGACCCGCCTTCGGAGGGCCCCCGCCGGCCGGCCTCGCGCCGGTGTTCGGGCG
>NW_027520765.1:102500-107500 GCF_051991255.1 Vanacampus margaritifer | reverse complement strand
GGCGGGTGCCCAGGGGTTGAAATTGACCAGGGGGAGAGCGCCTGCCATAGCCGAAATAGGAGCGCTATGGGCGGCCTGCCTCAGCAGATTTGGCCCCCCAAATCCTGGTTCTCAAAAATTTTCAAAGTCAACTTTTTTCAAAATATTTTCAGAGTGCCACTTCCCAGGGGGATTCTCGCCTGCCATAGCCGAAATAGGAGCGCCATGGGCGGCCTGCCTCAGCACATTTGGCCCCCCAAATCCTGGTTCTCAAAAATTTTCAAAGTCAACTTTTTTCAAAATATTTTCAGAGTGCCACTTCCCAGGGGGATTCTCGCCTGCCATAGCCGAAATAGGAGCGCCATGGGCGGCCTCAGTGAGCACATTTGGCCCCCCCATCCTGGAGCGCCATGGACCAGGGGGAGAGCGCCTCTCTTTGGGGCTTGTTGCTGGCTGTTGGCGGGGCTCCATGGACCAGGGGGAGAGCGCCATGGACCAGGGGGAGAGCGCCTCTCTTCGGGGCTTGATGCCTGTTGGCGGGGCTCCATGGACCAGGGGGAGAGCGCCTCTCTTTGGGGCTTGTTGCTGGCTATTGGCGGGGCTCCATGGACCAGGGGGAGAGCGCCTCTCTTTGGGGCTTGTTGCTGGCTGTTGGCGGGGCTCCATGGACCAGGGGGAGAGCGCCATGGACCAGGGGGAGAGCACCTGCCATAGCCGAAATAAGAGCACTATAGGCGGCCGCCCTCAGCACATTTGGCCCCCCAATCCTGGTTCTCAAATTTTTTCAAAGTCAACTTTTTTCGAAATATTTTCAGAGTGCCACCTCCAGCGGGGGCTCTCGCCTGCCATAGCCCAAATAAGAGCACTATGGGCGGCCGCCCTCAGCACATTTGGCCCCCCCATCCTGGAGCGCCATGGACCAGGAGGAGAGCGCCTCTCTTCGGGGCTTGATGCCTGTTGGCGGGGCTCCATGGACCAGGGGGAGAGCGCCTCTCTTTGCGGCTTGTTGCTGGCTGTTGGCGTGGCTCCATGGACCAGGGGGAGAGCGCCATGGACCAGGGGGAGAGCACCTGCCATAGCCGAAATAAGAGCACTATAGGCGGCCGCCCTCAGCACATTTGGCCCCCCCATCCTGGAGCGCCATGGACCAGGAGGAGAGCGCCTCTCTTCGGGGCTTGATGCCTGTTGGCGGGGCTCCATGGACCAGGGGGAGAGCGCCTCTCTTTGGGGCTTGTTGCTGGCTGTTGGCGTGGCTCCATGGACCAGGGGGAGAGCGCCATGGACCAGGGGGAGAGCACCTGCCATAGCCGAAATAAGAGCACTATAGGCGGCCGCCCTCAGCACATTTGGCCCCCCCATCCTGGAGCGCCATGGACAAGGGGGAGAGCGCCTCTCTTCGGGGCTTGATGCCTGTTGGCGGGGCTCCATGGACCAGGGGGAGAGCGCCTCTCTTTGGGGCTTGTTGCTGGCTGTTGGCGTGGCTCCATGGACCAGGGGGAGAGCGCCATGGACCAGGGGGAGAGCACCTGCCATAGCCGAAATAAGAGCACTATAGGCGGCCGCCCTCAGCACATTTGGCCCCCCCATCCTGGAGCGCCATGGACAAGGGGGAGAGCGCCTCTCTTCGGGGCTTGTTGCTGGCTGTTGGCGGGGCTCCATGTACCAGGGGGAGAGCGCCATGGACCAGGGGGAGAGTGCCTCTCTTCGGGGCTTGATGCCTGTTGGCGGGGCTCCATGGACCAGGGAGAGAGCGCCTCTCTTTGGGGCTTGTTGCTGGCTGTTGGCGGGGCTCCATGGACCAGGGGGAAAGCGCCATGGACCAGGGGGAGAGCGCCTGCCATAGCCGAAATAGGAGCACTATAGGCGGCCGCCCTCAGCACATTTGGCCTGTCGCCGCTGTCCGCTGGCCGCTGTCCGCTGGCCGCTGTCCGCTGGCCGCTGTCCGCTGGCCGCTGTCCGCTTTCCCCTTTACTTTCAGCACTTTCAGCACTTTCAGCACTTTCAGCACTTCCAGCACTTCCAGCACTTCCAGCTCTTCCCCCTCTTTCCCTTCTTCCAACTGCGGGCGCGCCGGGCGCACAGGGGCTCGTGCGGAGGGGTGTGTGTGCGTGCATGTGCCGAACAAGGAGGAGAGCGCCTCACTTCGGGGCTTGTCGCTGGCCGTCGGCGGGGCTCCAAGGACCAGGGGGAGAGCGCCTCTCTTTGGGGGCTTGATGCTGGCTGTTGGCGCGTGTCTTCGGGGCTCCACGGACCAGTGGGAGAGCGCCTGTCTTCGGGGCTTGATGCTGGCCGTTTGCGGGACTCCATGGACCAGGGGGAGAGCGCCATGGACCAGGGGGAGAGCGTCTCTCTTCAGGGATTGACCAGGGCTCCAATCTTCCCATTGAAATGAATGGCGGGTGACCAGGCGTCCAAATCCCCCATTGAAATGAAGGCCGGATGCCCAGGGCTCCAATCTCCCCATTGAAATGAATGGCGGGTGACCGGGCGTCCAAATCCCCCATTGAAATGAAGGCCGGGTGCCCAGGGCTCCAATCTCCCCATTGAAATGAATGGCGGGTGACCGGGCGTCCAAATCCCCCATTGAAATGAAGGCCGGGTGCCAAGGGCTCCAATCTCCCCATTGAAATGAATGCCGGGTGACCGGGCGTCCAAATCCCCCATTGAAATGAAGGCCGGGTGCCCAGGGCTCCAATCTCCCCATTGAAATGAATGGCGGGTGACCGGGCGTCCAAATCCCCCATTGAAATGAAGGCCGGGTGCCCAGGGCTCCAATCTCCCCAGTGAAATGAATGGCGGGTGACCAGGCGTCCAAATCCCCCATTGAAATGAAGGCCGGGTGCCCAGGGCTCCAATCTCCCCATTGAAATGAATGGCGGGTGACCAGGCGTCCAAATCCCCCATTGAAATGAAGGCCGGGTGCCCAGGGCTCCAATCTCCCCAGTGAAATGAATGGCGGGTGACCAGGCGTCCAAATCCCCCATTGAAATGAAGGCCGTGTGCCCAGGGCTCCAATCTCCCCAGTGAAATGAATGGCGGGTGACCAGGCGTCCAAATCCCCCATTGAAATGAAGGCCGGGTGCCCAGGGCTCCAATCTCCCCATTGAAATGAAGGCCGGGTGACCAGGCGTCCAAATCCCCCATTGAAATGAAGGCCGGGTGCCCAGGGCTCCAATCTCCCCATTGAAATGAATGGCGGGTGACCAGACGTCCAAATCCCCCATTGAAATGAAGGCCGGATGCCCAGGGCTCCAATCTCCCCATTGAAATGAATGCCGGGTGACCAGGCGTCCAAATCCCCCCATTGAAATGAATGGCGGGTGACCAGGCGTCCAAATCCCCCATTGAAATGAAGGCCGGGTGCCCAGGGCTCCAATCTCCCCATTGAAATGAATGGCGGGTGACCAGACGTCCAAATCCCCCATTGAAATGAAGGCCGGATGCCCAGGGCTCCAATCTCCCCATTGAAATGAATGCCGGGTGACCAGGCGTCCATATCCCCCCCCCCCCCATTGAAATGAATGACGGGTGACCAGGCAGGCGAGAGCCCCCGCTGCAGAGGCTCCAGAGGTGGCACTCTGAAAATATTTCAAAAAAAGTTGACTTTGAAATTTTTGGAGAACCAGGATTTGGGGGGGGGGCAAATGTGCTGAGGCAGGCCGCCCATAGTGCTCCTATTTCGGCCTGGGCGCGCCAGAGCACCCCCCTGGAAGTGGCACTCTGAAAATAATTCAAAAAAAGTTGACTTTGAAAATTTTTGAGAACCAGGATTTGGGGGGGGCAAATGTGCTGAGGCAGGCCGCCCATAGTGCTCCTATTTCGGCCTGGGCGCGCCAGAGCACCCCCCTGGAAGTGGCACTCTGAAAATAATTAAAAAAAAATGACTTTGAAAATTTTTGAGAACCAGGATTTGGGGGGGGCAAATGTGCTGAGGCAGGCCGCCCATAGTGCTCCTATTTCGGCCTGGGCGCGCCAGAGCACCCCCCTGGAAGTGGCACTCTGAAAATAATTCGAAAAAAGATGACTTTGAAAATTTTTGAGAACCAGGATTTGGGGGGGCAAATCTGCTCAGGCAGGCCGCCCATAGTGCTCCTATTTCGGCCTGGGCGAGCCAGAGCCCCCCCTGGAAGTGCCCCATTCATTTTCAATGGCCGGGTGACCAGGCGTCGAAAAATGCCATAGGAAATGAATGGGGCCCATTCATTTTCAATGGCCGGGTGACCAGGGGGCCAGTACCACCTGCCGCCATTAGGGGCGCTGTAGATAGGGGACCTCGTCCCCCCATTCGAGAGGTTTGCCCCCAAACCTCAAAATGTATGGGGTACAATATCAGGAGCGAGCTTTTTAAGACGAAAAATTTTCAGAGTCAACTTTCTTCGAAATATTTTCAGAGTGCCACTTCCCAGGGGGATTCTCGCTTGCCAAGGCCGAGATAAGAGCACTATGGGCGGCCTGCCTCAACACATTTGGCCCCCCCAAATCCTGGTTCTCAAAAATTTTCAAAGTCAACTTTTTTCGAAATATTTTCAGAGTGCCACTTCCCAGGGGGATTCTCGCTTGCCAAGGCCGAGATAAGAGCACTATGGGCGGCCTGCCTCAGCACATTTGGCCCCCCCAAATCCTGGTTCTCAAAAATTTTCAAAGTCTGCTTTTTTCGAAATATTTTCAGAGTGCCACTTCCCAGGGGGATTCTCGCTTGCCAAGGCCGAGATAAGAGCACTATGGGCGGCCTGCCTCAGCACATTTGGCCCCCCCAAATCCTGGTTCTCAAAAATTTTCAAAGTCTGCTCTTTTCGAAATATTTTCAGAGTGCCACTTCCCAGGGGGATTCTCGCTTGCCAAGGCCGAGATAAGAGCACTATGGGCGGCCTGCCTCAGCACATTTGGCCCCCCCCAAATCCTGGTTCTCAAAAATTTTCAAAGTCTGCTCTTTTCGAAATATTTTCAGAGTGCCACTTCCCAGGGGGATTCTCGCTTGCCAAGGCCGAGATAAGAGCACTATGGGCGGCCTGCCTCAGCAC
>NW_027520765.1:85000-90000 GCF_051991255.1 Vanacampus margaritifer | reverse complement strand
GTTGCTGGCTGTTGGCGGGGCTCCATGGACCAGGGGGAGAGCGCCATGGACCAGGGGGAGAGCGCCTCTCTTCGGGGCTTGATGCCTGTTGGCGGGGCTCCATGGACCAGGGGGAGAGCGCCTCTCTTTGGGGCTTGTTGCTGGCTATTGGCGGGGCTCCATGGACCAGGGGGAGAGCGCCTCTCTTTGGGGCTTGTTGCTGGCTGTTGGCGGGGCTCCATGGACCAGGGGGAGAGCGCCATGGACCAGGGGGAGAGCACCTGCCATAGCCGAAATAAGAGCACTATAGGCGGCCGCCCTCAGCACATTTGGCCCCCCAATCCTGGTTCTCAAATTTTTTCAAAGTCAACTTTTTTCGAAATATTTTCAGAGTGCCACCTCCAGCGGGGGCTCTCGCCTGCCATAGCCCAAATAAGAGCACTATGGGCGGCCGCCCTCAGCACATTTGGCCCCCCCATCCTGGAGCGCCATGGACCAGGAGGAGAGCGCCTCTCTTCGGGGCTTGATGCCTGTTGGCGGGGCTCCATGGACCAGGGGGAGAGCGCCTCTCTTTGCGGCTTGTTGCTGGCTGTTGGCGTGGCTCCATGGACCAGGGGGAGAGCGCCATGGACCAGGGGGAGAGCACCTGCCATAGCCGAAATAAGAGCACTATAGGCGGCCGCCCTCAGCACATTTGGCCCCCCCATCCTGGAGCGCCATGGACCAGGAGGAGAGCGCCTCTCTTCGGGGCTTGATGCCTGTTGGCGGGGCTCCATGGACCAGGGGGAGAGCGCCTCTCTTTGGGGCTTGTTGCTGGCTGTTGGCGTGGCTCCATGGACCAGGGGGAGAGCGCCATGGACCAGGGGGAGAGCACCTGCCATAGCCGAAATAAGAGCACTATAGGCGGCCGCCCTCAGCACATTTGGCCCCCCCATCCTGGAGCGCCATGGACAAGGGGGAGAGCGCCTCTCTTCGGGGCTTGATGCCTGTTGGCGGGGCTCCATGGACCAGGGGGAGAGCGCCTCTCTTTGGGGCTTGTTGCTGGCTGTTGGCGTGGCTCCATGGACCAGGGGGAGAGCGCCATGGACCAGGGGGAGAGCACCTGCCATAGCCGAAATAAGAGCACTATAGGCGGCCGCCCTCAGCACATTTGGCCCCCCCATCCTGGAGCGCCATGGACAAGGGGGAGAGCGCCTCTCTTCGGGGCTTGTTGCTGGCTGTTGGCGGGGCTCCATGTACCAGGGGGAGAGCGCCATGGACCAGGGGGAGAGTGCCTCTCTTCGGGGCTTGATGCCTGTTGGCGGGGCTCCATGGACCAGGGAGAGAGCGCCTCTCTTTGGGGCTTGTTGCTGGCTGTTGGCGGGGCTCCATGGACCAGGGGGAAAGCGCCATGGACCAGGGGGAGAGCGCCTGCCATAGCCGAAATAGGAGCACTATAGGCGGCCGCCCTCAGCACATTTGGCCTGTCGCCGCTGTCCGCTGGCCGCTGTCCGCTGGCCGCTGTCCGCTGGCCGCTGTCCGCTTTCCCCTTTACTTTCAGCACTTTCAGCACTTTCAGCACTTTCAGCACTTCCAGCACTTCCAGCACTTCCAGCTCTTCCCCCTCTTTCCCTTCTTCCAACTGCGGGCGCGCCGGGCGCACAGGGGCTCGTGCGGAGGGGTGTGTGTGCGTGCATGTGCCGAACAAGGAGGAGAGCGCCTCACTTCGGGGCTTGTCGCTGGCCGTCGGCGGGGCTCCAAGGACCAGGGGGAGAGCGCCTCTCTTTGGGGGCTTGATGCTGGCTGTTGGCGCGTGTCTTCGGGGCTCCACGGACCAGTGGGAGAGCGCCTGTCTTCGGGGCTTGATGCTGGCCGTTTGCGGGACTCCATGGACCAGGGGGAGAGCGCCATGGACCAGGGGGAGAGCGTCTCTCTTCAGGGATTGACCAGGGCTCCAATCTTCCCATTGAAATGAATGGCGGGTGACCAGGCGTCCAAATCCCCCATTGAAATGAAGGCCGGATGCCCAGGGCTCCAATCTCCCCATTGAAATGAATGGCGGGTGACCGGGCGTCCAAATCCCCCATTGAAATGAAGGCCGGGTGCCCAGGGCTCCAATCTCCCCATTGAAATGAATGGCGGGTGACCGGGCGTCCAAATCCCCCATTGAAATGAAGGCCGGGTGCCAAGGGCTCCAATCTCCCCATTGAAATGAATGCCGGGTGACCGGGCGTCCAAATCCCCCATTGAAATGAAGGCCGGGTGCCCAGGGCTCCAATCTCCCCATTGAAATGAATGGCGGGTGACCGGGCGTCCAAATCCCCCATTGAAATGAAGGCCGGGTGCCCAGGGCTCCAATCTCCCCAGTGAAATGAATGGCGGGTGACCAGGCGTCCAAATCCCCCATTGAAATGAAGGCCGGGTGCCCAGGGCTCCAATCTCCCCATTGAAATGAATGGCGGGTGACCAGGCGTCCAAATCCCCCATTGAAATGAAGGCCGGGTGCCCAGGGCTCCAATCTCCCCAGTGAAATGAATGGCGGGTGACCAGGCGTCCAAATCCCCCATTGAAATGAAGGCCGTGTGCCCAGGGCTCCAATCTCCCCAGTGAAATGAATGGCGGGTGACCAGGCGTCCAAATCCCCCATTGAAATGAAGGCCGGGTGCCCAGGGCTCCAATCTCCCCATTGAAATGAAGGCCGGGTGACCAGGCGTCCAAATCCCCCATTGAAATGAAGGCCGGGTGCCCAGGGCTCCAATCTCCCCATTGAAATGAATGGCGGGTGACCAGACGTCCAAATCCCCCATTGAAATGAAGGCCGGATGCCCAGGGCTCCAATCTCCCCATTGAAATGAATGCCGGGTGACCAGGCGTCCAAATCCCCCCATTGAAATGAATGGCGGGTGACCAGGCGTCCAAATCCCCCATTGAAATGAAGGCCGGGTGCCCAGGGCTCCAATCTCCCCATTGAAATGAATGGCGGGTGACCAGACGTCCAAATCCCCCATTGAAATGAAGGCCGGATGCCCAGGGCTCCAATCTCCCCATTGAAATGAATGCCGGGTGACCAGGCGTCCATATCCCCCCCCCCCCATTGAAATGAATGACGGGTGACCAGGCAGGCGAGAGCCCCCGCTGCAGAGGCTCCAGAGGTGGCACTCTGAAAATATTTCAAAAAAAGTTGACTTTGAAATTTTTGGAGAACCAGGATTTGGGGGGGGGGCAAATGTGCTGAGGCAGGCCGCCCATAGTGCTCCTATTTCGGCCTGGGCGCGCCAGAGCACCCCCCTGGAAGTGGCACTCTGAAAATAATTCAAAAAAAGTTGACTTTGAAAATTTTTGAGAACCAGGATTTGGGGGGGGCAAATGTGCTGAGGCAGGCCGCCCATAGTGCTCCTATTTCGGCCTGGGCGCGCCAGAGCACCCCCCTGGAAGTGGCACTCTGAAAATAATTAAAAAAAAATGACTTTGAAAATTTTTGAGAACCAGGATTTGGGGGGGGCAAATGTGCTGAGGCAGGCCGCCCATAGTGCTCCTATTTCGGCCTGGGCGCGCCAGAGCACCCCCCTGGAAGTGGCACTCTGAAAATAATTCGAAAAAAGATGACTTTGAAAATTTTTGAGAACCAGGATTTGGGGGGGCAAATCTGCTCAGGCAGGCCGCCCATAGTGCTCCTATTTCGGCCTGGGCGAGCCAGAGCCCCCCCTGGAAGTGCCCCATTCATTTTCAATGGCCGGGTGACCAGGCGTCGAAAAATGCCATAGGAAATGAATGGGGCCCATTCATTTTCAATGGCCGGGTGACCAGGGGGCCAGTACCACCTGCCGCCATTAGGGGCGCTGTAGATAGGGGACCTCGTCCCCCCATTCGAGAGGTTTGCCCCCAAACCTCAAAATGTATGGGGTACAATATCAGGAGCGAGCTTTTTAAGACGAAAAATTTTCAGAGTCAACTTTCTTCGAAATATTTTCAGAGTGCCACTTCCCAGGGGGATTCTCGCTTGCCAAGGCCGAGATAAGAGCACTATGGGCGGCCTGCCTCAACACATTTGGCCCCCCCAAATCCTGGTTCTCAAAAATTTTCAAAGTCAACTTTTTTCGAAATATTTTCAGAGTGCCACTTCCCAGGGGGATTCTCGCTTGCCAAGGCCGAGATAAGAGCACTATGGGCGGCCTGCCTCAGCACATTTGGCCCCCCCAAATCCTGGTTCTCAAAAATTTTCAAAGTCTGCTTTTTTCGAAATATTTTCAGAGTGCCACTTCCCAGGGGGATTCTCGCTTGCCAAGGCCGAGATAAGAGCACTATGGGCGGCCTGCCTCAGCACATTTGGCCCCCCCAAATCCTGGTTCTCAAAAATTTTCAAAGTCTGCTCTTTTCGAAATATTTTCAGAGTGCCACTTCCCAGGGGGATTCTCGCTTGCCAAGGCCGAGATAAGAGCACTATGGGCGGCCTGCCTCAGCACATTTGGCCCCCCCCAAATCCTGGTTCTCAAAAATTTTCAAAGTCTGCTCTTTTCGAAATATTTTCAGAGTGCCACTTCCCAGGGGGATTCTCGCTTGCCAAGGCCGAGATAAGAGCACTATGGGCGGCCTGCCTCAGCACATTTAACCCCCCCCAAAATGCGCCCACCCACCTTCTCCCACGTTACGAGCCGCATGCAAGACCCGCCTTCGGAGGGCCCCCGCCGGCCGGCCTCGCGCCGGTGTTCGGGCGGGCGGCTCCTCCGGCTCGCGGGTCGCCTTCCAGCGCCCCGGCGACACGCGAACGTCGGCCCGATGGCCAGCGCCCGCACGCCCCGGCGCGCCCGATCGGAAGCGAGGCCGAGACGCACCCCACGCTCCGTACCCCGGAGCTGTCACCTGGCTGTCCTACGACGGAGCCCGGCGCCCCGCAGGCCCTCTCGTCCCCCACAGACCCGCGCTCACGCCTCGTCAGGGGGAGCTTGGCGCCCGCAGGCGGCGGCGGTGCCTCCGGAAGCACGGTTTCTCAAACCCTCCCACGAACCGAACACGTAAGGCGAGGCCGAAGCACCTGGCACGCC
>NW_027520765.1:70000-75000 GCF_051991255.1 Vanacampus margaritifer | reverse complement strand
GAAATAGGAGCGCCATGGGCGGCCTCAGTGAGCACATTTGGCCCCCCCATCCTGGAGCGCCATGGACCAGGGGGAGAGCGCCTCTCTTTGGGGCTTGTTGCTGGCTGTTGGCGGGGCTCCATGGACCAGGGGGAGAGCGCCATGGACCAGGGGGAGAGCGCCTCTCTTCGGGGCTTGATGCCTGTTGGCGGGGCTCCATGGACCAGGGGGAGAGCGCCTCTCTTTGGGGCTTGTTGCTGGCTATTGGCGGGGCTCCATGGACCAGGGGGAGAGCGCCTCTCTTTGGGGCTTGTTGCTGGCTGTTGGCGGGGCTCCATGGACCAGGGGGAGAGCGCCATGGACCAGGGGGAGAGCACCTGCCATAGCCGAAATAAGAGCACTATAGGCGGCCGCCCTCAGCACATTTGGCCCCCCAATCCTGGTTCTCAAATTTTTTCAAAGTCAACTTTTTTCGAAATATTTTCAGAGTGCCACCTCCAGCGGGGGCTCTCGCCTGCCATAGCCCAAATAAGAGCACTATGGGCGGCCGCCCTCAGCACATTTGGCCCCCCCATCCTGGAGCGCCATGGACCAGGAGGAGAGCGCCTCTCTTCGGGGCTTGATGCCTGTTGGCGGGGCTCCATGGACCAGGGGGAGAGCGCCTCTCTTTGCGGCTTGTTGCTGGCTGTTGGCGTGGCTCCATGGACCAGGGGGAGAGCGCCATGGACCAGGGGGAGAGCACCTGCCATAGCCGAAATAAGAGCACTATAGGCGGCCGCCCTCAGCACATTTGGCCCCCCCATCCTGGAGCGCCATGGACCAGGAGGAGAGCGCCTCTCTTCGGGGCTTGATGCCTGTTGGCGGGGCTCCATGGACCAGGGGGAGAGCGCCTCTCTTTGGGGCTTGTTGCTGGCTGTTGGCGTGGCTCCATGGACCAGGGGGAGAGCGCCATGGACCAGGGGGAGAGCACCTGCCATAGCCGAAATAAGAGCACTATAGGCGGCCGCCCTCAGCACATTTGGCCCCCCCATCCTGGAGCGCCATGGACAAGGGGGAGAGCGCCTCTCTTCGGGGCTTGATGCCTGTTGGCGGGGCTCCATGGACCAGGGGGAGAGCGCCTCTCTTTGGGGCTTGTTGCTGGCTGTTGGCGTGGCTCCATGGACCAGGGGGAGAGCGCCATGGACCAGGGGGAGAGCACCTGCCATAGCCGAAATAAGAGCACTATAGGCGGCCGCCCTCAGCACATTTGGCCCCCCCATCCTGGAGCGCCATGGACAAGGGGGAGAGCGCCTCTCTTCGGGGCTTGTTGCTGGCTGTTGGCGGGGCTCCATGTACCAGGGGGAGAGCGCCATGGACCAGGGGGAGAGTGCCTCTCTTCGGGGCTTGATGCCTGTTGGCGGGGCTCCATGGACCAGGGAGAGAGCGCCTCTCTTTGGGGCTTGTTGCTGGCTGTTGGCGGGGCTCCATGGACCAGGGGGAAAGCGCCATGGACCAGGGGGAGAGCGCCTGCCATAGCCGAAATAGGAGCACTATAGGCGGCCGCCCTCAGCACATTTGGCCTGTCGCCGCTGTCCGCTGGCCGCTGTCCGCTGGCCGCTGTCCGCTGGCCGCTGTCCGCTTTCCCCTTTACTTTCAGCACTTTCAGCACTTTCAGCACTTTCAGCACTTCCAGCACTTCCAGCACTTCCAGCTCTTCCCCCTCTTTCCCTTCTTCCAACTGCGGGCGCGCCGGGCGCACAGGGGCTCGTGCGGAGGGGTGTGTGTGCGTGCATGTGCCGAACAAGGAGGAGAGCGCCTCACTTCGGGGCTTGTCGCTGGCCGTCGGCGGGGCTCCAAGGACCAGGGGGAGAGCGCCTCTCTTTGGGGGCTTGATGCTGGCTGTTGGCGCGTGTCTTCGGGGCTCCACGGACCAGTGGGAGAGCGCCTGTCTTCGGGGCTTGATGCTGGCCGTTTGCGGGACTCCATGGACCAGGGGGAGAGCGCCATGGACCAGGGGGAGAGCGTCTCTCTTCAGGGATTGACCAGGGCTCCAATCTTCCCATTGAAATGAATGGCGGGTGACCAGGCGTCCAAATCCCCCATTGAAATGAAGGCCGGATGCCCAGGGCTCCAATCTCCCCATTGAAATGAATGGCGGGTGACCGGGCGTCCAAATCCCCCATTGAAATGAAGGCCGGGTGCCCAGGGCTCCAATCTCCCCATTGAAATGAATGGCGGGTGACCGGGCGTCCAAATCCCCCATTGAAATGAAGGCCGGGTGCCAAGGGCTCCAATCTCCCCATTGAAATGAATGCCGGGTGACCGGGCGTCCAAATCCCCCATTGAAATGAAGGCCGGGTGCCCAGGGCTCCAATCTCCCCATTGAAATGAATGGCGGGTGACCGGGCGTCCAAATCCCCCATTGAAATGAAGGCCGGGTGCCCAGGGCTCCAATCTCCCCAGTGAAATGAATGGCGGGTGACCAGGCGTCCAAATCCCCCATTGAAATGAAGGCCGGGTGCCCAGGGCTCCAATCTCCCCATTGAAATGAATGGCGGGTGACCAGGCGTCCAAATCCCCCATTGAAATGAAGGCCGGGTGCCCAGGGCTCCAATCTCCCCAGTGAAATGAATGGCGGGTGACCAGGCGTCCAAATCCCCCATTGAAATGAAGGCCGTGTGCCCAGGGCTCCAATCTCCCCAGTGAAATGAATGGCGGGTGACCAGGCGTCCAAATCCCCCATTGAAATGAAGGCCGGGTGCCCAGGGCTCCAATCTCCCCATTGAAATGAAGGCCGGGTGACCAGGCGTCCAAATCCCCCATTGAAATGAAGGCCGGGTGCCCAGGGCTCCAATCTCCCCATTGAAATGAATGGCGGGTGACCAGACGTCCAAATCCCCCATTGAAATGAAGGCCGGATGCCCAGGGCTCCAATCTCCCCATTGAAATGAATGCCGGGTGACCAGGCGTCCAAATCCCCCCATTGAAATGAATGGCGGGTGACCAGGCGTCCAAATCCCCCATTGAAATGAAGGCCGGGTGCCCAGGGCTCCAATCTCCCCATTGAAATGAATGGCGGGTGACCAGACGTCCAAATCCCCCATTGAAATGAAGGCCGGATGCCCAGGGCTCCAATCTCCCCATTGAAATGAATGCCGGGTGACCAGGCGTCCATATCCCCCCCCCCCCCATTGAAATGAATGACGGGTGACCAGGCAGGCGAGAGCCCCCGCTGCAGAGGCTCCAGAGGTGGCACTCTGAAAATATTTCAAAAAAAGTTGACTTTGAAATTTTTGGAGAACCAGGATTTGGGGGGGGGGCAAATGTGCTGAGGCAGGCCGCCCATAGTGCTCCTATTTCGGCCTGGGCGCGCCAGAGCACCCCCCTGGAAGTGGCACTCTAAAAATAATTCAAAAAAAGTTGACTTTGAAAATTTTTGAGAACCAGGATTTGGGGGGGGCAAATGTGCTGAGGCAGGCCGCCCATAGTGCTCCTATTTCGGCCTGGGCGCGCCAGAGCACCCCCCTGGAAGTGGCACTCTGAAAATAATTAAAAAAAAATGACTTTGAAAATTTTTGAGAACCAGGATTTGGGGGGGGCAAATGTGCTGAGGCAGGCCGCCCATAGTGCTCCTATTTCGGCCTGGGCGCGCCAGAGCACCCCCCTGGAAGTGGCACTCTGAAAATAATTCGAAAAAAGATGACTTTGAAAATTTTTGAGAACCAGGATTTGGGGGGGCAAATCTGCTCAGGCAGGCCGCCCATAGTGCTCCTATTTCGGCCTGGGCGAGCCAGAGCCCCCCCTGGAAGTGCCCCATTCATTTTCAATGGCCGGGTGACCAGGCGTCGAAAAATGCCATAGGAAATGAATGGGGCCCATTCATTTTCAATGGCCGGGTGACCAGGGGGCCAGTACCACCTGCCGCCATTAGGGGCGCTGTAGATAGGGGACCTCGTCCCCCCATTCGAGAGGTTTGCCCCCAAACCTCAAAATGTATGGGGTACAATATCAGGAGCGAGCTTTTTAAGACGAAAAATTTTCAGAGTCAACTTTCTTCGAAATATTTTCAGAGTGCCACTTCCCAGGGGGATTCTCGCTTGCCAAGGCCGAGATAAGAGCACTATGGGCGGCCTGCCTCAACACATTTGGCCCCCCCAAATCCTGGTTCTCAAAAATTTTCAAAGTCAACTTTTTTCGAAATATTTTCAGAGTGCCACTTCCCAGGGGGATTCTCGCTTGCCAAGGCCGAGATAAGAGCACTATGGGCGGCCTGCCTCAGCACATTTGGCCCCCCCAAATCCTGGTTCTCAAAAATTTTCAAAGTCTGCTTTTTTCGAAATATTTTCAGAGTGCCACTTCCCAGGGGGATTCTCGCTTGCCAAGGCCGAGATAAGAGCACTATGGGCGGCCTGCCTCAGCACATTTGGCCCCCCCAAATCCTGGTTCTCAAAAATTTTCAAAGTCTGCTCTTTTCGAAATATTTTCAGAGTGCCACTTCCCAGGGGGATTCTCGCTTGCCAAGGCCGAGATAAGAGCACTATGGGCGGCCTGCCTCAGCACATTTGGCCCCCCCCAAATCCTGGTTCTCAAAAATTTTCAAAGTCTGCTCTTTTCGAAATATTTTCAGAGTGCCACTTCCCAGGGGGATTCTCGCTTGCCAAGGCCGAGATAAGAGCACTATGGGCGGCCTGCCTCAGCACATTTAACCCCCCCCAAAATGCGCCCACCCACCTTCTCCCACGTTACGAGCCGCATGCAAGACCCGCCTTCGGAGGGCCCCCGCCGGCCGGCCTCGCGCCGGTGTTCGGGCGGGCGGCTCCTCCGGCTCGCGGGTCGCCTTCCAGCGCCCCGGCGACACGCGAACGTCGGCCCGATGGCCAGCGCCCGCACGCCCCGGCGCGCCCGATCGGAAGCGAGGCCGAGACGCACCCCACGCTCCGTACCCCGGAGCTGTCACCTGGCTGTCCTACGACGGAGCCCGGCGCCCCGCAGGCCCTCTCGTCCCCCACAGACCCGCGCTCACGCCTCGTCAGGGGGAGCTT
>NW_027520765.1:55000-57500 GCF_051991255.1 Vanacampus margaritifer | reverse complement strand
CCTCAGCACATTTGGCCCCCCAATCCTGGTTCTCAAATTTTTTCAAAGTCAACTTTTTTCGAAATATTTTCAGAGTGCCACCTCCAGCGGGGGCTCTCGCCTGCCATAGCCCAAATAAGAGCACTATGGGCGGCCGCCCTCAGCACATTTGGCCCCCCCATCCTGGAGCGCCATGGACCAGGAGGAGAGCGCCTCTCTTCGGGGCTTGATGCCTGTTGGCGGGGCTCCATGGACCAGGGGGAGAGCGCCTCTCTTTGCGGCTTGTTGCTGGCTGTTGGCGTGGCTCCATGGACCAGGGGGAGAGCGCCATGGACCAGGGGGAGAGCACCTGCCATAGCCGAAATAAGAGCACTATAGGCGGCCGCCCTCAGCACATTTGGCCCCCCCATCCTGGAGCGCCATGGACCAGGAGGAGAGCGCCTCTCTTCGGGGCTTGATGCCTGTTGGCGGGGCTCCATGGACCAGGGGGAGAGCGCCTCTCTTTGGGGCTTGTTGCTGGCTGTTGGCGTGGCTCCATGGACCAGGGGGAGAGCGCCATGGACCAGGGGGAGAGCACCTGCCATAGCCGAAATAAGAGCACTATAGGCGGCCGCCCTCAGCACATTTGGCCCCCCCATCCTGGAGCGCCATGGACAAGGGGGAGAGCGCCTCTCTTCGGGGCTTGATGCCTGTTGGCGGGGCTCCATGGACCAGGGGGAGAGCGCCTCTCTTTGGGGCTTGTTGCTGGCTGTTGGCGTGGCTCCATGGACCAGGGGGAGAGCGCCATGGACCAGGGGGAGAGCACCTGCCATAGCCGAAATAAGAGCACTATAGGCGGCCGCCCTCAGCACATTTGGCCCCCCCATCCTGGAGCGCCATGGACAAGGGGGAGAGCGCCTCTCTTCGGGGCTTGTTGCTGGCTGTTGGCGGGGCTCCATGTACCAGGGGGAGAGCGCCATGGACCAGGGGGAGAGTGCCTCTCTTCGGGGCTTGATGCCTGTTGGCGGGGCTCCATGGACCAGGGAGAGAGCGCCTCTCTTTGGGGCTTGTTGCTGGCTGTTGGCGGGGCTCCATGGACCAGGGGGAAAGCGCCATGGACCAGGGGGAGAGCGCCTGCCATAGCCGAAATAGGAGCACTATAGGCGGCCGCCCTCAGCACATTTGGCCTGTCGCCGCTGTCCGCTGGCCGCTGTCCGCTGGCCGCTGTCCGCTGGCCGCTGTCCGCTTTCCCCTTTACTTTCAGCACTTTCAGCACTTTCAGCACTTTCAGCACTTCCAGCACTTCCAGCACTTCCAGCTCTTCCCCCTCTTTCCCTTCTTCCAACTGCGGGCGCGCCGGGCGCACAGGGGCTCGTGCGGAGGGGTGTGTGTGCGTGCATGTGCCGAACAAGGAGGAGAGCGCCTCACTTCGGGGCTTGTCGCTGGCCGTCGGCGGGGCTCCAAGGACCAGGGGGAGAGCGCCTCTCTTTGGGGGCTTGATGCTGGCTGTTGGCGCGTGTCTTCGGGGCTCCACGGACCAGTGGGAGAGCGCCTGTCTTCGGGGCTTGATGCTGGCCGTTTGCGGGACTCCATGGACCAGGGGGAGAGCGCCATGGACCAGGGGGAGAGCGTCTCTCTTCAGGGATTGACCAGGGCTCCAATCTTCCCATTGAAATGAATGGCGGGTGACCAGGCGTCCAAATCCCCCATTGAAATGAAGGCCGGATGCCCAGGGCTCCAATCTCCCCATTGAAATGAATGGCGGGTGACCGGGCGTCCAAATCCCCCATTGAAATGAAGGCCGGGTGCCCAGGGCTCCAATCTCCCCATTGAAATGAATGGCGGGTGACCGGGCGTCCAAATCCCCCATTGAAATGAAGGCCGGGTGCCAAGGGCTCCAATCTCCCCATTGAAATGAATGCCGGGTGACCGGGCGTCCAAATCCCCCATTGAAATGAAGGCCGGGTGCCCAGGGCTCCAATCTCCCCATTGAAATGAATGGCGGGTGACCGGGCGTCCAAATCCCCCATTGAAATGAAGGCCGGGTGCCCAGGGCTCCAATCTCCCCAGTGAAATGAATGGCGGGTGACCAGGCGTCCAAATCCCCCATTGAAATGAAGGCCGGGTGCCCAGGGCTCCAATCTCCCCATTGAAATGAATGGCGGGTGACCAGGCGTCCAAATCCCCCATTGAAATGAAGGCCGGGTGCCCAGGGCTCCAATCTCCCCAGTGAAATGAATGGCGGGTGACCAGGCGTCCAAATCCCCCATTGAAATGAAGGCCGTGTGCCCAGGGCTCCAATCTCCCCAGTGAAATGAATGGCGGGTGACCAGGCGTCCAAATCCCCCATTGAAATGAAGGCCGGGTGCCCAGGGCTCCAATCTCCCCATTGAAATGAAGGCCGGGTGACCAGGCGTCCAAATCCCCCATTGAAATGAAGGCCGGGTGCCCAGGGCTCCAATCTCCCCATTGAAATGAATGGCGGGTGACCAGACGTCCAAATCCCCCATTGAAATGAAGGCCGGATGCCCAGGGCTCCAAT
>NW_027520765.1:40000-42500 GCF_051991255.1 Vanacampus margaritifer | reverse complement strand
TGGCTGTTGGCGGGGCTCCATGGACCAGGGGGAGAGCGCCATGGACCAGGGGGAGAGCACCTGCCATAGCCGAAATAAGAGCACTATAGGCGGCCGCCCTCAGCACATTTGGCCCCCCAATCCTGGTTCTCAAATTTTTTCAAAGTCAACTTTTTTCGAAATATTTTCAGAGTGCCACCTCCAGCGGGGGCTCTCGCCTGCCATAGCCCAAATAAGAGCACTATGGGCGGCCGCCCTCAGCACATTTGGCCCCCCCATCCTGGAGCGCCATGGACCAGGAGGAGAGCGCCTCTCTTCGGGGCTTGATGCCTGTTGGCGGGGCTCCATGGACCAGGGGGAGAGCGCCTCTCTTTGCGGCTTGTTGCTGGCTGTTGGCGTGGCTCCATGGACCAGGGGGAGAGCGCCATGGACCAGGGGGAGAGCACCTGCCATAGCCGAAATAAGAGCACTATAGGCGGCCGCCCTCAGCACATTTGGCCCCCCCATCCTGGAGCGCCATGGACCAGGAGGAGAGCGCCTCTCTTCGGGGCTTGATGCCTGTTGGCGGGGCTCCATGGACCAGGGGGAGAGCGCCTCTCTTTGGGGCTTGTTGCTGGCTGTTGGCGTGGCTCCATGGACCAGGGGGAGAGCGCCATGGACCAGGGGGAGAGCACCTGCCATAGCCGAAATAAGAGCACTATAGGCGGCCGCCCTCAGCACATTTGGCCCCCCCATCCTGGAGCGCCATGGACAAGGGGGAGAGCGCCTCTCTTCGGGGCTTGATGCCTGTTGGCGGGGCTCCATGGACCAGGGGGAGAGCGCCTCTCTTTGGGGCTTGTTGCTGGCTGTTGGCGTGGCTCCATGGACCAGGGGGAGAGCGCCATGGACCAGGGGGAGAGCACCTGCCATAGCCGAAATAAGAGCACTATAGGCGGCCGCCCTCAGCACATTTGGCCCCCCCATCCTGGAGCGCCATGGACAAGGGGGAGAGCGCCTCTCTTCGGGGCTTGTTGCTGGCTGTTGGCGGGGCTCCATGTACCAGGGGGAGAGCGCCATGGACCAGGGGGAGAGTGCCTCTCTTCGGGGCTTGATGCCTGTTGGCGGGGCTCCATGGACCAGGGAGAGAGCGCCTCTCTTTGGGGCTTGTTGCTGGCTGTTGGCGGGGCTCCATGGACCAGGGGGAAAGCGCCATGGACCAGGGGGAGAGCGCCTGCCATAGCCGAAATAGGAGCACTATAGGCGGCCGCCCTCAGCACATTTGGCCTGTCGCCGCTGTCCGCTGGCCGCTGTCCGCTGGCCGCTGTCCGCTGGCCGCTGTCCGCTGGCCGCTGTCCGCTTTCCCCTTTACTTTCAGCACTTTCAGCACTTTCAGCACTTTCAGCACTTCCAGCACTTCCAGCACTTCCAGCTCTTCCCCCTCTTTCCCTTCTTCCAACTGCGGGCGCGCCGGGCGCACAGGGGCTCGTGCGGAGGGGTGTGTGTGCGTGCATGTGCCGAACAAGGAGGAGAGCGCCTCACTTCGGGGCTTGTCGCTGGCCGTCGGCGGGGCTCCAAGGACCAGGGGGAGAGCGCCTCTCTTTGGGGGCTTGATGCTGGCTGTTGGCGCGTGTCTTCGGGGCTCCACGGACCAGTGGGAGAGCGCCTGTCTTCGGGGCTTGATGCTGGCCGTTTGCGGGACTCCATGGACCAGGGGGAGAGCGCCATGGACCAGGGGGAGAGCGTCTCTCTTCAGGGATTGACCAGGGCTCCAATCTTCCCATTGAAATGAATGGCGGGTGACCAGGCGTCCAAATCCCCCATTGAAATGAAGGCCGGATGCCCAGGGCTCCAATCTCCCCATTGAAATGAATGGCGGGTGACCGGGCGTCCAAATCCCCCATTGAAATGAAGGCCGGGTGCCCAGGGCTCCAATCTCCCCATTGAAATGAATGGCGGGTGACCGGGCGTCCAAATCCCCCATTGAAATGAAGGCCGGGTGCCAAGGGCTCCAATCTCCCCATTGAAATGAATGCCGGGTGACCGGGCGTCCAAATCCCCCATTGAAATGAAGGCCGGGTGCCCAGGGCTCCAATCTCCCCATTGAAATGAATGGCGGGTGACCGGGCGTCCAAATCCCCCATTGAAATGAAGGCCGGGTGCCCAGGGCTCCAATCTCCCCAGTGAAATGAATGGCGGGTGACCAGGCGTCCAAATCCCCCATTGAAATGAAGGCCGGGTGCCCAGGGCTCCAATCTCCCCATTGAAATGAATGGCGGGTGACCAGGCGTCCAAATCCCCCATTGAAATGAAGGCCGGGTGCCCAGGGCTCCAATCTCCCCAGTGAAATGAATGGCGGGTGACCAGGCGTCCAAATCCCCCATTGAAATGAAGGCCGTGTGCCCAGGGCTCCAATCTCCCCAGTGAAATGAATGGCGGGTGACCAGGCGTCCAAATCCCCCATTGAAATGAAGGCCGGGTGCCCAGGGCTCCAATCTCCCCATTGAAATGAAGGCCGGGTGACCAGGCGTCCAAATCCCCCATT
>NW_027520765.1:25000-27500 GCF_051991255.1 Vanacampus margaritifer | reverse complement strand
GGACCAGGGGGAGAGCGCCATGGACCAGGGGGAGAGCACCTGCCATAGCCGAAATAAGAGCACTATAGGCGGCCGCCCTCAGCACATTTGGCCCCCCAATCCTGGTTCTCAAATTTTTTCAAAGTCAACTTTTTTCGAAATATTTTCAGAGTGCCACCTCCAGCGGGGGCTCTCGCCTGCCATAGCCCAAATAAGAGCACTATGGGCGGCCGCCCTCAGCACATTTGGCCCCCCCATCCTGGAGCGCCATGGACCAGGAGGAGAGCGCCTCTCTTCGGGGCTTGATGCCTGTTGGCGGGGCTCCATGGACCAGGGGGAGAGCGCCTCTCTTTGCGGCTTGTTGCTGGCTGTTGGCGTGGCTCCATGGACCAGGGGGAGAGCGCCATGGACCAGGGGGAGAGCACCTGCCATAGCCGAAATAAGAGCACTATAGGCGGCCGCCCTCAGCACATTTGGCCCCCCCATCCTGGAGCGCCATGGACCAGGAGGAGAGCGCCTCTCTTCGGGGCTTGATGCCTGTTGGCGGGGCTCCATGGACCAGGGGGAGAGCGCCTCTCTTTGGGGCTTGTTGCTGGCTGTTGGCGTGGCTCCATGGACCAGGGGGAGAGCGCCATGGACCAGGGGGAGAGCACCTGCCATAGCCGAAATAAGAGCACTATAGGCGGCCGCCCTCAGCACATTTGGCCCCCCCATCCTGGAGCGCCATGGACAAGGGGGAGAGCGCCTCTCTTCGGGGCTTGATGCCTGTTGGCGGGGCTCCATGGACCAGGGGGAGAGCGCCTCTCTTTGGGGCTTGTTGCTGGCTGTTGGCGTGGCTCCATGGACCAGGGGGAGAGCGCCATGGACCAGGGGGAGAGCACCTGCCATAGCCGAAATAAGAGCACTATAGGCGGCCGCCCTCAGCACATTTGGCCCCCCCATCCTGGAGCGCCATGGACAAGGGGGAGAGCGCCTCTCTTCGGGGCTTGTTGCTGGCTGTTGGCGGGGCTCCATGTACCAGGGGGAGAGCGCCATGGACCAGGGGGAGAGTGCCTCTCTTCGGGGCTTGATGCCTGTTGGCGGGGCTCCATGGACCAGGGAGAGAGCGCCTCTCTTTGGGGCTTGTTGCTGGCTGTTGGCGGGGCTCCATGGACCAGGGGGAAAGCGCCATGGACCAGGGGGAGAGCGCCTGCCATAGCCGAAATAGGAGCACTATAGGCGGCCGCCCTCAGCACATTTGGCCTGTCGCCGCTGTCCGCTGGCCGCTGTCCGCTGGCCGCTGTCCGCTGGCCGCTGTCCGCTGGCCGCTGTCCGCTTTCCCCTTTACTTTCAGCACTTTCAGCACTTTCAGCACTTTCAGCACTTCCAGCACTTCCAGCACTTCCAGCTCTTCCCCCTCTTTCCCTTCTTCCAACTGCGGGCGCGCCGGGCGCACAGGGGCTCGTGCGGAGGGGTGTGTGTGCGTGCATGTGCCGAACAAGGAGGAGAGCGCCTCACTTCGGGGCTTGTCGCTGGCCGTCGGCGGGGCTCCAAGGACCAGGGGGAGAGCGCCTCTCTTTGGGGGCTTGATGCTGGCTGTTGGCGCGTGTCTTCGGGGCTCCACGGACCAGTGGGAGAGCGCCTGTCTTCGGGGCTTGATGCTGGCCGTTTGCGGGACTCCATGGACCAGGGGGAGAGCGCCATGGACCAGGGGGAGAGCGTCTCTCTTCAGGGATTGACCAGGGCTCCAATCTTCCCATTGAAATGAATGGCGGGTGACCAGGCGTCCAAATCCCCCATTGAAATGAAGGCCGGATGCCCAGGGCTCCAATCTCCCCATTGAAATGAATGGCGGGTGACCGGGCGTCCAAATCCCCCATTGAAATGAAGGCCGGGTGCCCAGGGCTCCAATCTCCCCATTGAAATGAATGGCGGGTGACCGGGCGTCCAAATCCCCCATTGAAATGAAGGCCGGGTGCCAAGGGCTCCAATCTCCCCATTGAAATGAATGCCGGGTGACCGGGCGTCCAAATCCCCCATTGAAATGAAGGCCGGGTGCCCAGGGCTCCAATCTCCCCATTGAAATGAATGGCGGGTGACCGGGCGTCCAAATCCCCCATTGAAATGAAGGCCGGGTGCCCAGGGCTCCAATCTCCCCAGTGAAATGAATGGCGGGTGACCAGGCGTCCAAATCCCCCATTGAAATGAAGGCCGGGTGCCCAGGGCTCCAATCTCCCCATTGAAATGAATGGCGGGTGACCAGGCGTCCAAATCCCCCATTGAAATGAAGGCCGGGTGCCCAGGGCTCCAATCTCCCCAGTGAAATGAATGGCGGGTGACCAGGCGTCCAAATCCCCCATTGAAATGAAGGCCGTGTGCCCAGGGCTCCAATCTCCCCAGTGAAATGAATGGCGGGTGACCAGGCGTCCAAATCCCCCATTGAAATGAAGGCCGGGTGCCCAGGGCTCCAATCTCCCCATTGAAATGAAGGCCGGGTGACCAGGCGTCCAAATCCCCCATTGAAATGAAGGCCGGGTGCCCA
>NW_027520765.1:7500-12500 GCF_051991255.1 Vanacampus margaritifer | reverse complement strand
GCGCCTCTCTTCGGGGCTTGATGCCTGTTGGCGGGGCTCCATGGACCAGGGGGAGAGCGCCTCTCTTTGGGGCTTGTTGCTGGCTATTGGCGGGGCTCCATGGACCAGGGGGAGAGCGCCTCTCTTTGGGGCTTGTTGCTGGCTGTTGGCGGGGCTCCATGGACCAGGGGGAGAGCGCCATGGACCAGGGGGAGAGCACCTGCCATAGCCGAAATAAGAGCACTATAGGCGGCCGCCCTCAGCACATTTGGCCCCCCAATCCTGGTTCTCAAATTTTTTCAAAGTCAACTTTTTTCGAAATATTTTCAGAGTGCCACCTCCAGCGGGGGCTCTCGCCTGCCATAGCCCAAATAAGAGCACTATGGGCGGCCGCCCTCAGCACATTTGGCCCCCCCATCCTGGAGCGCCATGGACCAGGAGGAGAGCGCCTCTCTTCGGGGCTTGATGCCTGTTGGCGGGGCTCCATGGACCAGGGGGAGAGCGCCTCTCTTTGGGGCTTGTTGCTGGCTGTTGGCGTGGCTCCATGGACCAGGGGGAGAGCGCCATGGACCAGGGGGAGAGCACCTGCCATAGCCGAAATAAGAGCACTATAGGCGGCCGCCCTCAGCACATTTGGCCCCCCCCATTCTGGAGCGCCATGGACAAGGGGGAGAGCGCCTCTCTTCGGGGCTTGATGCCTGTTGGCGGGGCTCCATGGACCAGGGGGAGAGCGCCTCTCTTTGGGGCTTGTTGCTGGCTGTTGGCGTGGCTCCATGGACCAGGGGGAGAGCGCCATGGACCAGGGGGAGAGCACCTGCCATAGCCGAAATAAGAGCACTATAGGCGGCCGCCCTCAGCACATTTGGCCCCCCCATCCTGGAGCGCCATGGACCAGGAGGAGAGCGCCTCTCTTCGGGGCTTGATGCCTGTTGGCGGGGCTCCATGGACCAGGGGGAGAGCGCCTCTCTTTGGGGCTTGTTGCTGGCTGTTGGCGTGGCTCCATGGACCAGGGGGAGAGCGCCATGGACCAGGGGGAGAGCACCTGCCATAGCCAAAATAAGAGCACTATAGGCGGCCGCCCTCAGCACATTTGGCCCCCCCATCCTGGAGCGCCATGGACCAGGAGGAGAGCGCCTCTCTTCGGGGCTTGATGCCTGTTGGCGGGGCTCCATGGACCAGGGGGAGAGCGCCTCTCTTTGGGGCTTGTTGCTGGCTGTTGGCGTGGCTCCATGGACCAGGGGGAGAGCGCCATGGACCAGGGGGAGAGCACCTGCCATAGCCGAAATAAGAGCACTATAGGCGGCCGCCCTCAGCACATTTGGCCCCCCCATCCTGGAGCGCCATGGACCAGGGGGAGAGCGCCTCTCTTCGGGGCTTGATGCCTGTTGGCGGGGCTCCATGGACCAGGGGGAGAGCGCCTCTCTTTGGGGCTTGTTGCTGGCTGTTGGCGTGGCTCCATGGACCAGGGGGAGAGCGCCATGGACCAGGGGGAGAGCACCTGCCATAGCCGAAATAAGAGCACTATAGGCGGCCGCCCTCAGCACATTTGGCCCCCCCATCCTGGAGCGCCATGGACCAGGGGGAGAGCGCCTCTCTTCGGGGCTTGATGCCTGTTGGCGGGGCTCCATGGACCAGGGGGAGAGCGCCTCTCTTTGGGGCTTGTTGCTGGCTGTTGGCGTGGCTCCATGGACCAGGGGGAGAGCGCCATGGACCAGGGGGAGAGCACCTGCCATAGCCGAAATAAGAGCACTATAGGCGGCCGCCCTCAGCACATTTGGCCCCCCCATCCTGGAGCGCCATGGACAAGGGGGAGAGCGCCTCTCTTCGGGGCTTGTTGCTGGCTGTTGGCGGGGCTCCATGTACCAGGGGGAGAGCGCCATGGACCAGGGGGAGAGTGCCTCTCTTCGGGGCTTGATGCCTGTTGGCGGGGCTCCATGGACCAGGGAGAGAGCGCCTCTCTTTGGGGCTTGTTGCTGGCTGTTGACGGGGCTCCATGGACCGGGGGGAAAGCGCCATGGACCAGGGGGAGAGCGCCTGCCATAGCCGAAATAGGAGCACTATAGGCGGCCGCCCTCAGCACATTTGGCCTGTCGCCGCTGTCCGCTGGCCGCTGTCCGCTGGCCGCTGTCCGCTGTCCGCTGGCCGCTGTCCGCTGGCCGCTGTCCGCTTTCCCCTTTACTTTCAGCACTTTCAGCACTTTCAGCACTTCCAGCACTTCCAGCACTTCCAGCACTTCCAGCACTTCCAGCTCTTCCCCCTCTTTCCCTTCTTCCAACTGCGGGCGCGCCGGGCGCACAGGGGCTCGTGCGGAGGGGTGTGTGTGCGTGCATGTGCCGAACAAGGAGGAGAGCGCCTCACTTCGGGGCTTGTCGCTGGCCGTCGGCGGGGCTCCAAGGACCAGGGGGAGAGCGCCTCTCTTTGGGGGCTTGATGCTGGCTGTTGGCGCGTGTCTTCGGGGCTCCACGGACCAGTGGGAGAGCGCCTGTCTTCGGGGCTTGATGCTGGCCGTTTGCGGGACTCCATGGACCAGGGGGAGAGCGCCATGGACCAGGGGGAGAGCGTCTCTCTTCAGGGCTTGACCAGGGCTCCAATCTTCCCATTGAAATGAATGGCGGGTGACCAGGCGTCCAAATCCCCCATTGAAATGAAGGCCGGGTGCCCAGGGCTCCAATCTCCCCAGTGAAATGAATGGCGGGTGACCAGGCGTCCAAATCCCCCATTGAAATGAAGGCCGGGTGCCCAGGGCTCCAATCTCCCCAGTGAAATGAATGGCGGGTGACCAGGCGTCCAAATCCCCCATTGAAATGAAGGCCGGGTGCCCAGGGCTCCAATCTCCCCAGTGAAATGAATGGCGGGTGACCAGGCGTCCAAATCCCCCATTGAAATGAAGGCCGGGTGCCCAGGGCTCCAATCTCCCCATTGAAATGAATGGCGGGTGACCAGGCGTCCAAATCCCCCATTGAAATGAAGGCCGGGTGCCCAGGGCTCCAATCTCCCCAGTGAAATGAATGGCGGATGACCAGGCGTCCAAATCCCCCATTGAAATGAAGGCCGGGTGACCAGGGCTCCAATCTCCCCATTGAAATGAATGGCGGGTGACCAGGCGTCCAAATCCCCCATTGAAATGAAGGCCGGGTGACCAGGCGTCCAAATCCCCCCATTGAAATGAATGGCGGGTGACCAGGCGTCCAAATCCCCCATTGAAATGAAGGCCGGGTGCCCAGGGCTCCAATCTCCCCATTGAAATGAAGGCCGGGTGCCCAGGGCTCCAATCTCCCCATTGAAATGAATGGCGGGTGACCAGACGTCCAAATCCCCCATTGAAATGAAGGCCGGGTGCCCAGGGCTCCAATCTCCCCATTGAAATGAATGGCGGGTGACCAGGCGTCCAAATCCCCCATTGAAATGAAGGCCGGGTGCCCAGGGCTCCAATCTCCCCAGTGAAATGAATGGCGGATGACCAGGCGTCCAAATCCCCCATTGAAATGAAGGCCGGGTGACCAGGGCTCCAATCTCCCCATTGAAATGAATGGCGGGTGACCAGGCGTCCAAATCCCCCATTGAAATGAAGGCCGGGTGACCAGGCGTCCAAATCCCCCCATTGAAATGAATGGCGGGTGACCAGGCGTCCAAATCCCCCATTGAAATGAAGGCCGGGTGCCCAGGGCTCCAATCTCCCCATTGAAATGAAGGCCGGGTGCCCAGGGCTCCAATCTCCCCATTGAAATGAATGGCGGGTGACCAGACGTCCAAATCCCCCATTGAAATGAAGGCCGGGTGCCCAGGGCTCCAATCTCCCCATTGAAATGAATGGCGGGTGACCAGGCGTCCAAATCCCCCATTGAAATGAAGGCCGGATGCCCAGGGCTCCAATCTCCCCATTGAAATGAATGCCGGGTGACCAGGCGTCCAAATCCCCCCATTGAAATGAATGGCGGGTGACCAGGCGTCCAAATCCCCCATTGAAATGAAGGCCGGGTGCCCAGGGCTCCAATCTCCCCATTGAAATGAATGGCGGGTGACCAGACGTCCAAATCCCCCATTGAAATGAAGGCCGGATGCCCAGGGCTCCAATCTCCCCATTGAAATGAATGCCGGGTGACCAGGCGTCCATATCCCCCCCCCATTGAAATGAATGACGGGTGACCAGGCAGGCGAGAGCCCCCGCTGCAGAGGCTCCAGAGGTGGCACTCTGAAAATATTTCAAAAAAAGTTGACTTTGAAAATTTTTGAGAACCAGGATTTGGGGGGGGGCAAATGTGCTGAGGCAGGCCGCCCATAGTGCTCCTATTTCGGCCTGGGCGCGCCAGAGCACCCCCCTGGAAGTGGCACTCTGAAAATAATTAAAAAAAAATGACTTTGAAATTTTTTGAGAACCAGGATTTGGGGGGGGCAAATGTGCTGAGGCAGGCCGCCCATAGTGCTCCTATTTCGGCCTGGGCGCGCCAGAGCACCCCCCTGGAAGTGGCACTCTGAAAATAATTAAAAAAAAATGACTTTGAAAATTTTTGAGAACCAGGATTTGGGGGGGGCAAATGTGCTGAGGCAGGCCGCCCATAGTGCTCCTATTTCGGCCTGGGCGCGCCAGAGCACCCCCCTGGAAGTGGCACTCTGAAAATAATTCGAAAAAAGATGACTTTGAAAATTTTTGAGAACCAGGATTTGGGGGGGCAAATCTGCTCAGGCAGGCCGCCCATAGTGCTCCTATTTCGGCCTGGGCGAGCCAGAGCCCCCCCTGGAAGTGCCCCATTCATTTTCAATGGCCGGGTGACCAGGCGTCGAAAAATGCCATAGGAAATGAATGGGGCCCATTCATTTTCAATGGCCGGGTGACCAGGGGGCCAGTACCACCTGCCGCCATTAGGGGCGCTGTAGATAGGGGACCTCGTCCCCCCATTCGAGAGGTTTGCCCCCAAACCTCAAAATGTATGGGGTACAATATCAGGAGCGAGCTTTTTAAGACGAAAAATTCAAAAGTCAACTTTCTTCGAAATATTTTCAGAGTGCCACTTCCCAGGGGG
>NW_027520764.1:0-127642 GCF_051991255.1 Vanacampus margaritifer | reverse complement strand
GAATCCCAGAGATTCCCCCATAGGAATGAATGGTCGAAATGCCCAATTGAAATGAATGGCGGGCTACCAGGTGTCAAAGTCCCCCAATGAACCTGGGAAGGAAAGAGCTGTCAGGATGGCCGAGCGGTCTAAGTCGCTGCGCTCGGGTCGCAGTCCCCACTGGAGGCGCGGGTTCGAATCCCAGAGATTCCCCCATAGGAATGAATGGTCGAAATGCCCAATTGAAATGAATGGCGGGCTACCAGGTGTCAAAGTCCCCCAATGAACCTGGGAAGGAAAGAGCTGTCAGGATGGCCGAGCGGTCTAAGTCGCTGCGCTCGGGTCGCAGTCCCCACTGGAGGCGCGGGTTCGAATCCCAGAGATTCCCCCATAGGAATGAATGGTCGAAATGCCCAATTGAAATGAATGGCGGGCTACCAGGTGTCAAAGTCCCCCAATGAACCTGGGAAGGAAAGAGCTGTCAGGATGGCCGAGCGGTCTAAGTCGCTGCGCTGGGGTCGCAGTCCCCACTGAAGGCGCGGGTTCGAATCCCAGAGATTCCCCCATAGGAATGAATGGTCGAAATGCCCAATTGAAATGAATGGCGGGCTACCAGGTGTCAAAGTCCCCCATTGAACCTGGGAAGGAAAGAGCTGTCAGGATGGCCGAGCAGGTCTAAGTCGCTGCGCTCGGGTCGCAGTCCCCACTGGAGGCGCGGGTTCGAATCCCAGAGATTCCCCCATAGGAATGAATGGTCGAAATGCCCAATTGAAATGAATGGCGGGCTACCAGGTGTCAAAGTCCCCCAAGCAACCTGGGAAGGAAAGAGCTGTCAGGATGGCCGAGCGGTCTAAGTCGCTGCGCTCGGGTCGCAGTCCCCACTGGAGGCGCGGGTTCGAATCCCAGAGATTCCCCCATAGGAATGAATGGTCGAAATGCCCAATTGAAATGAATGGCGGGCTACCAGGTGTCAAAGTCCCCCAATGAACCTGGGAAGGAAAGAGCTGTCAGGATGGCCGAGCGGTCTAAGTCGCTGCGCTCGGGTCGCAGTCCCCACTGGAGGCGCGGGTTCGAATCCCAGAGATTCCCCCATAGGAATGAATGGTCGAAATGCCCAATTGAAATGAATGGCGGGCTACCAGGTGTCAAAGTCCCCCAATGAACCTGGGAAGGAAAGAGCTGTCAGGATGGCCGAGCGGTCTAAGTCGCTGCGCTGGGGTCGCAGTCCCCACTGAAGGCGCGGGTTCGAATCCCAGAGATTCCCCCATAGGAATGAATGGTCGAAATGCCCAATTGAAATGAATGGCGGGCTACCAGGTGTCAAAGTCCCCCATTGAACCTTGGAAGGAAAGAGCTGTCAGGATGGCCGAGCGGTCTAAGTCGCTGCGCTCGGGTCGCAGTCCCCACTGGAGGCGCGGGTTCGAATCCCAGAGATTCCCCCATAGGAATGAATGGTCGAAATGCCCAATTGAAATGAATGGCGGGCTACCAGGTGTCAAAGTCCCCCAAGCAACCTGGGAAGGAAAGAGCTGTCAGGATGGCCGAGCGGTCTAAGTCGCTGCGCTCGGGTCGCAGTCCCCACTGGAGGCGCGGGTTCGAATCCCAGAGATTCCCCCATAGGAATGAATGGTCGAAATGCCCAATTGAAATGAATGGCGGGCTACCAGGTGTCAAAGTCCCCCAATGAACCTGGGAAGGAAAGAGCTGTCAGGATGGCCGAGCGGTCTAAGTCGCTGCGCTAGGGTCGCAGTCCCCACTGAAGGCGCGGGTTCGAATCCCAGAGATTCCCCCATAGGAATGAATGGTCGAAATGCCCAATTGAAATGAATGGCGGGCTACCAGGTGTCAAAGTCCCCCATTGAACCTTGGAAGGAAAGAGCTGTCAGGATGGCCGAGCGGTCTAAGTCGCTACGCTCGGGTCGCAGTCCCCACTGGAGGCGCGGGTTCGAATCCCAGAGATTCCCCCATAGGAATGAATGGTCGAAATGCCCAATTGAAATGAATGGCGGGCTACCAGGTGTCAAAGTCCCCCAATGAACCAGGGAAGGAAAGAGCTGTCAGGATGGCCGAGCGGTCTAAGTCGCTGCGCTCGGGTCGCAGTCCCCACTGGAGGCGAGGGTTCGAATCCCAGAGATTCCCCCATAGGAATGAATGGTCGAAATGCCCCATTGAAATGAATGGCGGGCTACCAGTTGTCAAAGTCCCCCAATGAACCTGGGAAGGAAAGAGCTGTCAGGATGGCCGAGCGGTCTAAGTCGCTGCGCTCGGGTCGCAGTCCCCACTGGAGGCGCGGGTTCGAATCCCAGAGATTCCCCCATAGGAATGAAAGGTCGAAATGCCCAATTGAAATAAATGGCGGGCTACCAGGTGTCAAAGTCCCCCAATGAACCTGGGAAGGAAAGAGCTGTCAGGATGGCCGAGCGGTCTAAGTCGCTGCGCTCGGGTCGCAGTCCCCACTGGAGGCGCGGGTTCGAATCCAGAGATTCCCCCATAGGAATGAATGGTCGAAATGCCCAATTGAAATGAATGGCGGGCTACCAGGTGTCAAAGTCCCCCAATGAACCTGGGAAGGAAAGAGCTGTCAGGATGGCTGAGCGGTCTAAGTCGCTGCGTTCGGGTCGCAGTCCCCACTGGAGGCGAGGGTTCGAATCCCAGAGATTCCCCCATAGGAATGAATGGTCGAAATGCCCCATTGAAATGAATGGCGGGCTACCAGGTGTCAAAGTCCCCCAATGAACCTGGGAAGGAAAGAGCTGTCAGGATGGCCGAGCGGTCTAAGTCGCTGCGCTCGGGTCGCAGTCCCCACTGGAGGCGCGGGTTCGAATCCCAGAGATTCCCCCATAGGAATGAATGGTCGAAATGCCCAATTGAAATGAATGGCGGGCTACCAGGTGTCAAAGTCCCCCAATGAACCTGGGAAGGAAAGAGCTGTCAGGATGGCCGAGCGGTCTAAGTCGCTGCGCTAGGGTCGCAGTCCCCACTGGAGGCGCGGGTTCGAATCCCAGAGATTCCCCCATAGGAATGAATGGTCGAAATGCCCAATTGAAATGAATGGCGGGCTACCAGGTGTCAAAGTCCCCCAATGAACCTGGGAAGGAAAGAGCTGTCAGGATGGCCGAGCGGTCTAAGTCGCTGCGCTCGGGTCGCAGTCCCCACTGGAGGCGCGGGTTCGAATCCCAGAGATTCCCCCATAGGAATGAATGGTCGAAATGCCCAATTGAAATGAATGGCGGGCTACCAGGTGTCAAAGTCCCCCAATGAACCTGGGAAGGAAAGAGCTGTCAGGATGGCCGAGCGGTCTAAGTCGCTGCGCTCGGGTCGCAGTCCCCACTGGAGGCGCGGGTTCGAATCCCAGAGATTCCCCCATAGGAATGAATGGTCGAAATGCCCAATTGAAATGAATGGCGGGCTACCAGGTGTCAAAGTCCCCCAATGAACCTGGGAAGGAAAGAGCTGTCAGGATGGCCGAGCGGTCTAAGTCGCTGCGCTGGGGTCGCAGTCCCCACTGAAGGCGCGGGTTCGAATCCCAGAGATTCCCCCATAGGAATGAATGGTCGAAATGCCCAATTGAAATGAATGGCGGGCTACCAGGTGTCAAAGTCCCCCATTGAACCTTGGAAGGAAAGAGCTGTCAGGATGGCCGAGCAGTCTAAGTCGCTGCGCTCGGGTCGCAGTCCCCACTGGAGGCGCGGGTTCGAATCCCAGAGATTCCCCCATAGGAATGAATGGTCGAAATGCCCAATTGAAATGAATGGCGGGCTACCAGGTGTCAAAGTCCCCCAAGCAACCTGGGAAGGAAAGAGCTGTCAGGATGGCCGAGCGGTCTAAGTCGCTGCGCTCGGGTCGCAGTCCCCACTGGAGGCGCGGGTTCGAATCCCAGAGATTCCCCCATAGGAATGAATGGTCGAAATGCCCAATTGAAATGAATGGCGGGCTACCAGGTGTCAAAGTCCCCCAATGAACCTGGGAAGGAAAGAGCTGTCAGGATGGCCGAGCGGTCTAAGTCGCTGCGCTCGGGTCGCAGTCCCCACTGGAGGCGCGGGTTCGAATCCCAGAGATTCCCCCATAGGAATGAATGGTCGAAATGCCCAATTGAAATGAATGGCGGGCTACCAGGTGTCAAAGTCCCCCAATGAACCTGGGAAGGAAAGAGCTGTCAGGATGGCCGAGCGGTCTAAGTCGCTGCGCTGGGGTCGCAGTCCCCACTGAAGGCGCGGGTTCGAATCCCAGAGATTCCCCCATAGGAATGAATGGTCGAAATGCCCAATTGAAATGAATGGCGGGCTACCAGGTGTCAAAGTCCCCCATTGAACCTTGGAAGGAAAGAGCTGTCAGGATGGCCGAGCGGTCTAAGTCGCTGCGCTCGGGTCGCAGTCCCCACTGGAGGCGCGGGTTCGAATCCCAGAGATTCCCCCATAGGAATGAATGGTCGAAATGCCCAATTGAAATGAATGGCGGGCTACCAGGTGTCAAAGTCCCCCAAGCAACCTGGGAAGGAAAGAGCTGTCAGGATGGCCGAGCGGTCTAAGTCGCTGCGCTCGGGTCGCAGTCCCCACTGGAGGCGCGGGTTCGAATCCCAGAGATTCCCCCATAGGAATGAATGGTCGAAATGCCCAATTGAAATGAATGGCGGGCTACCAGGTGTCAAAGTCCCCCATTGAACCTTGGAAGGAAAGAGCTGTCAGGATGGCTGAGCGGTCTAAGTCGCTGCGCTCGGGTCGCAGTCCCCACTGGAGGCGCGGGTTCGAATCCCAGAGATTCCCCCATAGGAATGAATGGTCGAAATGCCCAATTGAAATGAATGGCGGGCTACCAGGTGTCAAAGTCCCCCAATGAACCTGGGAAGGAAAGAGCTGTCTGGATGGCCGAGCGGTCTAAGTCGCTGCGCTCGGGTCGCAGTCCCCACTGGAGGCGCGGGTTCGAATCCCAGAGATTCCCCCATAGGAATGAAAGGTCGAAATGCCCAATTGAAATAAATGGCGGGCTACCAGGTGTCAAAGTCCCCCAATGAACCTGGGAAGGAAAGAGCTGTCAGGATGGCTGAGCGGTCTAAGTCGCTGCGTTCGGGTCGCAGTCCCCACTGGAGGCGAGGGTTCGAATCCCAGAGATTCCCCCATAGGAATGAATGGTCGAAATGCCCCATTGAAATGAATGGCGGGCTACCAGGTGTCAAAGTCCCCCAATGAACCTGGGAAGGAAAGAGCTGTCAGGATGGCCGAGCGGTCTAAGTCGCTGCGCTCGGGTCGCAGTCCCCACTGGAGGCGCGGGTTCGAATCCCAGAGATTCCCCCATAGGAATGAATGGTCGAAATGCCCAATTGAAATGAATGGCGGGCTACCAGGTGTCAAAGTCCCCCAATGAACCTGGGAAGGAAAGAGCTGTCAGGATGGCCGAGCGGTCTAAGTCGCTGCGCTAGGGTCGCAGTCCCCACTGAAGGCGCGGGTTCGAATCCCAGAGATTCCCCCATAGGAATGAATGGTCGAAATGCCCAATTGAAATGAATGGCGGGCTACCAGGTGTCAAAGTCCCCCATTGAACCTTGGAAGGAAAGAGCTGTCAGGATGGCCGAGCGGTCTAAGTCGCTACGCTCGGGTCGCAGTCCCCACTGGAGGCGCGGGTTCGAATCCCAGAGATTCCCCCATAGGAATGAATGGTCGAAATGCCCAATTGAAATGAATGGCGGGCTACCAGGTGTCAAAGTCCCCCAATGAACCAGGGAAGGAAAGAGCTGTCAGGATGGCCGAGCGGTCTAAGTCGCTGCGCTCGGGTCGCAGTCCCCACTGGAGGCGAGGGTTCGAATCCCAGAGATTCCCCCATAGGAATGAATGGTCGAAATGCCCCATTGAAATGAATGGCGGGCTACCAGTTGTCAAAGTCCCCCAATGAACCTGGGAAGGAAAGAGCTGTCAGGATGGCCGAGCGGTCTAAGTCGCTGCGCTCGGGTCGCAGTCCCCACTGGAGGCGCGGGTTCGAATCCCAGAGATTCCCCCATAGGAATGAAAGGTCGAAATGCCCAATTGAAATAAATGGCGGTTAACCAGGTGTCAAAGTCCCCCAATGAACCTGGGAAGGAAAGAGCTGTCAGGATGGCTGAGCGGTCTAAGTCGCTGCGCTCGGGTCGCAGTCCCCACTGGAGGCGCGGGTTCGAATCCCAGAGATTCCCCCATAGGAATGAATGGTCGAAATGCCCAATTGAAATGAATGGCGGGCTACCAGGTGTCAAAGTCCCCCAATCAACCTGGGAAGGAAAGAGCTGTCAGGATGGCCGAGCGGTCTAAGTCGCTGCGCTCGGGTCGCAGTCCCCACTGGAGGCGCGGGTTCGAATCCCAGAGATTCCCCCATAGGAATGAATGGTCGAAATGCCCAATTGAAATGAATGGCGGGCTACCAGGTGTCAAAGTCCCCCATTGAACCTTGGAAGGAAAGAGCTGTCAGGATGGCTGAGCGGTCTAAGTCGCTGCGCTCGGGTCGCAGTCCCCACTGGAGGCGCGGGTTCGAATCCCAGAGATTCCCCCATAGGAATGAATGGTCGAAATGCCCCATTGAAATGAATGGCGGGCTACCAGGTGTCAAAGTCCCCCAATGAACCTGGGAAGGAAAGAGCTGTCAGGATGGCCGAGCGGTCTAAGTCGCTGCGCTCGGGTCGCAGTCCCCACTGGAGGCGCGGGTTCGAATCCCAGAGATTCCCCCATAGGAATGAATGGTCGAAATGCCCAATTGAAATGAATGGCGGGCTACCAGGTGTCAAAGTCCCCCATTGAACCTTGGAAGGAAAGAGCTGTCAGGATGGCCGAGCGGTCTAAGTCGCTGCGCTCGGGTCGCAGTCCCCACTGGAGGCGCGGGTTCGAATCCCAGAGATTCCCCCATAGGAATGAATGGTCGAAATGCCCAATTGAAATAAATGGCGGGCTACCAGGTGTCAAAGTCCCCCAATGAACCTGGGAAGGAAAGAGCTGTCAGGATGGCTGAGCGGTCTAAGTCGCTGCGCTCGGGTCGCAGTCCCCACTGGAGGCGCGGGTTCGAATCCCAGAGATTCCCCCATAGGAATGAATGGTCGAAATGCCCAATTGAAATGAATGGCGGGCTACCAGGTGTCAAAGTCCCCCAATGAACCTGGGAAGGAAAGAGCTGTCAGGATGGCCGAGCGGTCTAAGTCGCTGCGCTCGGGTCGCAGTCCCCACTGGAGGCGAGGGTTCGAATCCCAGAGATTCCCCCATAGGAATGAATGGTCGAAATGCCCAATTGAAATGAATGGCGGGCTACCAGGTGTCAAAGTCCCCCATTGAACCTTGGAAGGAAAGAGCTGTCAGGATGGCCGAGCGGTCTAAGTCGCTGCGCTCGGGTCGCAGTCCCCACTGGAGGCGCGGGTTCGAATCCCAGAGATTCCCCCATAGGAATGAATGGTCGAAATGCCCAATTGAAATGAATGGCGGGCTACCAGGTGTCAAAGTCCCCCATTGAACCTTGGAAGGAAAGAGCTGTCTGGATGGCCGAGCGGTCTAAGTCGCTGCGCTCGGGTCGCAGTCCCCACTGGAGGCGCGGGTTCGAATCCCAGAGATTCCCCCATAGGAATGAATGGTCGAAATGCCCCATTGAAATGAATGGCGGGCTACCAGGTGTCAAAGTCCCCCAATGAACCTGGGAAGGAAAGAGCTGTCAGGAAGGCTGAGCGATCTAAGTCGCTGCGTTCGGGTCGCAGTCCCCACTGGAGGCGAGGGTTCGAATCCCAGAGATTCCCCCATAGGAATGAATGGTCGAAATGCCCAATTGAAATGAATGGCGGGCTACCAGGTGTCAAAGTCCCCCCAATGAACCTGGGAAGGAAAGAGCTGTCAGGATGGCCGAGCGGTCTAAGTCGCTGCGCTAGGGTCGCAGTCCCCACTGAAGGCGCGGGTTCGAATCCCAGAGATTCCCCCATAGGAATGAATGGTCGAAATGCCCAATTGAAATGAATGGCGGGCTACCAGGTGTCAAAGTCCCCCATTGAACCTTGGAAGGAAAGAGCTGTCAGGATGGCCGAGCGGTCTAAGTCGCTGCGCTCGGGTCGCAGTCCCCACTGGAGGCGCGGGTTCGAATCCCAGAGATTCCCCCATAGGAATGAATGGTCGAAATGCCCAATTGAAATAAATGGCGGGCTACCAGGTGTCAAAGTCCCCCAATGAACCTGGGAAGGAAAGAGCTGTCAGGATGGCCGAGCGGTCTAAGTCGCTGCGCTCGGGTCGCAGTCCCCACTGGAGGCGAGGGTTCGAATCCCAGAGATTCCCCCATAGGAATGAATGGTCGAAATGCCCAATTGAAATGAATGGCGGGCTACCAGGTGTCAAAGTCCCCCAATGTACCTGGGAAGGAAAGAGCTGTCTGGATGGCCGAGCGGTCTAAGTCGCTGCGCACGGGTCGCAGTCCCCACTGGAGGCGCGGGTTCGAATCCCAGAGATTCCCCCATAGGAATGAATGGTCGAAATGCCCAATTGAAATGAATGGCGGGCTACCAGGTGTCAAAGTCCCCCAATGAACCTGGGAAGGAAAGAGCTGTCAGGATGGCCGAGCGGTCTAAGTCGCTGCGCTCGGGTCGCTGCCCCACTGGAGGCGAGGGTTCGAATCCCAGAGATTCCCCCATAGGAATGAATGGTCGAAATGCCCCATTGAAATGAATGGCGGGCTACCAGGTGTCAAAGTCCCCCAATGAACCTGGGAAGGAAAGAGCTGTCAGGATGGCCGAGCGGTCTAAGTCGCTGCGCTCGGGTCGCTGCCCCACTGGAGGTGAGGGTTCGAATCCCAGAGATTCCCCCATAGGAATGAATGGTCGAAATGCCCCATTGAAATGAATGGCGGGCTACCAGGTGTCAAAGTCCCCCAATGAACCTGGGAAGGAAAGAGCTGTCAGGATGGCCGAGCGGTCTAAGTCGCTGCGCTCGGGTCGCAGTCCCCACTGGAGGCGCGGGTTTGAATCCCAGAGATTCCCCCATAGGAATGAAAGGTCGAAATGCCCAATTGAAATAAATGGTGGGCTACCAGGTGTCAAAGTCCCCCAATGAACCTGGGAAGGAAAGAGCTGTCAGGATGGCTGAGCGGTCTAAGTCGCTGCGCTCGGGTCGCAGTCCCCACTGGAGGCGCGGGTTCGAATCCCAGAGATTCCCCCATAGGAATGAATGGTCGAAATGCCCAATTGAAATGAATGGCGGGCTACCAGGTGTCAAAGTCCCCCATTGAACCTTGGAAGGAAAGAGCTGTCAGGATGGCTGAGCGGTCTAAGTCGCTGCGCTCGGGTCGCAGTCCCCACTGGAGGCGCGGGTTCGAATCCCAGAGATTCCCCCATAGGAATGAATGGTCGAAATGCCCCATTGAAATGAATGGCGGGCTACCAGGTGTCAAAGTCCCCCAATGAACCTGGGAAGGAAAGAGCTGTCAGGATGGCTGAGTGGTCTAAGTCGCTGCGCTCGGGTCGCAGTCCCCACTGGAGGCGCGGGTTCGAATCCCAGAGATTCCCCCATAGGAATGAATGGTCGAAATGCCCAATTGAAATGAATGGCGGGCTACCAGGTGTCAAAGTCCCCCAATGAACCTGGGAAGGAAAGAGCTGTCTGGATGGCCGAGCGGTCTAAGTCGCTGCGCTCGGGTCGCAGTCCCCACTGGAGGCGCGGGTTCGAATCCCAGAGATTCCCCCATAGGAATGAATGGTCGAAATGCCCAATTGAAATGAATGGCGGGCTACCAGGTGTCAAAGTCCCCCAATGAACCTGGGAAGGAAAGAGCTGTCAGGATGGCCGAGCGCTCTAAGTCGCTGCGCTCGGGTCGCAGTCCCCACTGGAGGCGCGGGTTCGAATCCCAGAGATTCCCCCATAGGAATGAATGGTCGAAATGCCCAATTGAAATGAATGGCGGGCTACCAGGTGTCAAAGTCCCCCATTGAACCTGGGATGGAAAGAGCTGTCAGGATGGCTGAGCGGTCTAAGTCGCTGCGCTCGGGTCGCAGTCCCCACTGGAGGCGCGGGTTCGAATCCCAGAGATTCCCCCATAGGAATGAATGGTCGAAATGCCCAATTGAAATGAATGGCGGGCTACCAGGTGTCAAAGTCCCCCAATGAACCTGGGAAGGAAAGAGCTGTCAGGATGGCCGAGCGGTCTAAGTCGCTGCGCTCGGGTCGCAGTCCCCACTGGAGGCGAGGGTTCGAATCCCAGAGATTCCCCCATAGGAATGAATGGTCGAAATGCCCAATTGAAATGAATGGCGGGCTACCAGGTGTCAAAGTCCCCCATTGAACCTTGGAAGGAAAGACCTGTCAGGATGGCCGAGCGGTCTAAGTCGCTGCGCTCGGGTCGCAGTCCCCACTGGAGGCGCGGGTTCGAATCCCAGAGATTCCCCCATAGGAATGAATGGTCGAAATGCCCAATTGAAATGAATGGCGGGCTACCAGGTGTCAAAATCCCCCATTGAACCTTGGAAGGAAAGAGCTGTCTGGATGGCCGAGCGGTCTAAGTCGCTGCGCTCGGGTCGCAGTCCCCACTGGAGGCGTGGGTTCCAATCCCAGAGATTCCCCCATAGGAATGAATGGTCGAAATGCCCCATTGAAATGAATGGCGGGCTACCAGGTGTCAAAGTCCCCCAATGAACCTGGGAAGGAAAGAGCTGTCAGGAAGGCTGAGCGGTCTAAGTCGCTGCGTTCGGGTCGCAGTCCCCACTGGAGGCGAGGGTTCGAATCCCAGAGATTCCCCCATAGGAATGAATGGTCGAAATGCCCAATTGAAATGAATGGCGGGCTACCAGGTGTCAAAGTCCCCCAATGAACCTGGGAAGGAAAGAGCTGTCAGGATGGCCGAGCGGTCTAAGTCGCTGCGCTCGGGTCGCAGTCCCCACTGGAGGCGAGGGTTCGAATCCCAGAGATTCCCCCATAGGAATGAATGGTCGAAATGCCCAATTGAAATAAATGGCGGGCTACCAGGTGTCAAAGTCCCCCAATGTACCTGGGAAGGAAAGAGCTGTCTGGATGGCCGAGCGGTCTAAGTCGCTGCACACGGGTCGCAGTCCCCACTGGAGGCGCGGGTTCGAATCCCAGAGATTCCCCCATAGGAATGAATGGTCGAAATGCCCAATTGAAATGAATGGCGGGCTACCAGGTGTCAAAGTCCCCCAATGAACCTGGGAAGGAAAGAGCTGTCAGGATGGCCGAGCGGTCTAAGTCGCTGCGCTCGGGTCGCTGCCCCACTGGAGGCGAGGGTTCGAATCCCAGAGATTCCCCCATAGGAATGAATGGTCGAAATGCCCCATTGAAATGAATGGCGGGCTACCAGGTGTCAAAGTCCCCCAATGAACCTGGGAAGGAAAGAGCTGTCAGGATGGCCGAGCGGTCTAAGTCGCTGCGCTCGGGTCGCAGTCCCCACTGGAGGCGCGGGTTTGAATCCCAGAGATTCCCCCATAGGAATGAAAGGTCGAAATGCCCAATTGAAATAAATGGCGGGCTACCAGGTGTCAAAGTCCCCCAATGAACCTGGGAAGGAAAGAGCTGTCAGGATGGCTGAGCGGTCTAAGTCGCTGCGCTCGGGTCGCAGTCCCCACTGGAGGCGCGGGTTCGAATCCCAGAGATTTCCCCATAGGAATGAATGGTCGAAATGCCCAATTGAAATGAATGGCGGGCTACCAGGTGTCAAAGTCCCCCATTGAACCTTGGAAGGAAAGAGCTGTCAGGATGGCTGAGCGGTCTAAGTCGCTGCGCTCGGGTCGCAGTCCCCACTGGAGGCGCGGGTTTGAATCCCAGAGATTCCCCCATAGGAATGAAAGGTCGAAATGCCCAATTGAAATAAATGGCGGGCTACCAGGTGTCAAAGTCCCCCAATGAACCTGGGAAGGAAAGAGCTGTCAGGATGGCTGAGCGGTCTAAGTCGCTGCGCTCGGGTCGCAGTCCCCACTGGAGGCGCGGGTTCGAATCCCAGAGATTTCCCCATAGGAATGAATGGTCGAAATGCCCAATTGAAATGAATGGCGGGCTACCAGGTGTCAAAGTCCCCCATTGAACCTTGGAAGGAAAGAGCTGTCAGGATGGCTGAGCGGTCTAAGTCGCTGCGCTCGGGTCGCAGTCCCCACTGGAGGCGCGGGTTCGAATCCCAGAGATTCCCCCATAGGAATGAATGGTCGAAATGCCCCATTGAAATGAATGGCGGGCTACCAGGTGTCAAAGTCCCCCAATGAACCTGGGAAGGAAAGAGCTGTCAGGATGGCTGAGTGGTCTAAGTCGCTGCGCTCGGGTCGCAGTCCCCACTGGAGGCGCGGGTTCGAATCCCAGAGATTCCCCCATAGGAATGAATGGTCGAAATGCCCAATTGAAATGAATGGCGGGCTACCAGGTGTCAAAGTCCCCCAATGAACCTGGGAAGGAAAGAGCTGTCTGGATGGCCGAGCGGTCTAAGTCGCTGCGCTCGGGTCGCAGTCCCCACTGGAGGCGCGGGTTCGAATCCCAGAGATTCCCCCATAGGAATGAATGGTCGAAATGCCCAATTGAAATTAATGGCGGGCTACCATTTGTCAAAGTCCCCCAATGAACCTGGGAAGGAAAGAGCTGTCAGGATGGCCGAGCGGTCTAAGTCGCTGCGCTCGGGTCGCAGTCCCCACTGGAGGCGAGGGTTCGAATCCCAGAGATTCCCCCATAGGAATGAATGGTCGAAATGCCCAATTGAAATGAATGGCGGGCTACCAGGTGTCAAAGTCCCCCATTGAACCTTGGAAGGAAAGACCTGTCAGGATGGCCGAGCGGTCTAAGTCGCTGCGCTCGGGTCGCAGTCCCCACTGGAGGCGCGGGTTCGAATCCCAGAGATTCCCCCATAGGAATGAATGGTCGAAATGCCCAATTGAAATGAATGGCGGGCTACCAGGTGTCAAAGTCCCCCATTGAACCTTGGAAGGAAAGAGCTGTCTGGATGGCCGAGCGGTCTAAGTCGCTGCGCTCGGGTCGCAGTCCCCACTGGAGGCGTGGGTTCCAATCCCAGAGATTCCCCCATAGGAATGAATGGTCGAAATGCCCCATTGAAATGAATGGCGGGCTACCAGGTGTCAAAGTCCCCCAATGAACCTGGGAAGGAAAGAGCTGTCAGGAAGGCTGAGCGGTCTAAGTCGCTGCGTTCGGGTCGCAGTCCCCATTGGAGGCGAGGGTTCGAATCCCAGAGATTCCCCCATAGGAATGAATGGTCGAAATGCCCAATTGAAATGAATGGCGGGCTACCAGGTGTCAAAGTCCCCCAATGAACCTGGGAAGGAAAGAGCTGTCAGGATGGCCGAGCGGTCTAAGTCGCTGCGCTAGGGTCGCAGTCCCCACTGAAGGCGCGGGTTCGAATCCCAGAGATTCCCCCATAGGAATGAATGGTCGAAATGCCCAATTGAAATGAATGGCGGGCTACCAGGTGTCAAAGTCCCCCAATGAACCTGGGAAGGAAAGAGCTGTCAGGATGGCCGAGCGGTCTAAGTCGCTGCGCTCGGGTCGCAGTCCCCACTGGAGGCGAGGGTTCGAATCCCAGAGATTCCCCCATAGGAATGAATGGTCGAAATGCCCAATTGAAATAAATGGCGGGCTACCAGGTGTCAAAGTCCCCCAATGAACCTGGGAAGGAAAGAGCTGTCAGGATGGCCGAGCGGTCTAAGTCGCTGCGCTCGGGTCGCAGTCCCCACTGGAGGCGAGGGTTCGAATCCCAGAGATTCCCCCATAGGAATGAATGGTCGAAATGCCCAATTGAAATAAATGGCGGGCTACCAGGTGTCAAAGTCCCCCAATGTACCTGGGAAGGAAAGAGCTGTCTGGATGGCCGAGCGGTCTAAGTCGCTGCACACGGGTCGCAGTCCCCACTGGAGGCGCGGGTTCGAATCCCAGAGATTCCCCCATAGGAATGAATGGTCGAAATGCCCAATTGAAATGAATGGCGGGCTACCAGGTGTCAAAGTCCCCCAATGAACCTGGGAAGGAAAGAGCTGTCAGGATGGCCGAGCGGTCTAAGTCGCTGCGCTCGGGTCGCTGCCCCACTGGAGGCGAGGGTTCGAATCCCAGAGATTCCCCCATAGGAATGAATGGTCGAAATGCCCCATTGAAATGAATGGCGGGCTACCAGGTGTCAAAGTCCCCCAATGAACCTGGGAAGGAAAGAGCTGTCAGGATGGCCGAGCGGTCTAAGTCGCTGCGCTCGGGTCGCAGTCCCCACTGGAGGCGCGGGTTTGAATCCCAGAGATTCCCCCATAGGAATGAAAGGTCGAAATGCCCAATTGAAATAAATGGCGGGCTACCAGGTGTCAAAGTCCCCCAATGAACCTGGGAAGGAAAGAGCTGTCAGGATGGCTGAGCGGTCTAAGTCGCTGCGCTCGGGTCGCAGTCCCCACTGGAGGCGCGGGTTCGAATCCCAGAGATTTCCCCATAGGAATGAATGGTCGAAATGCCCAATTGAAATGAATGGCGGGCTACCAGGTGTCAAAGTCCCCCATTGAACCTTGGAAGGAAAGAGCTGTCAGGATGGCTGAGCGGTCTAAGTCGCTGCGCTCGGGTCGCAGTCCCCACTGGAGGCGCGGGTTTGAATCCCAGAGATTCCCCCATAGGAATGAAAGGTCGAAATGCCCAATTGAAATAAATGGCGGGCTACCAGGTGTCAAAGTCCCCCAATGAACCTGGGAAGGAAAGAGCTGTCAGGATGGCTGAGCGGTCTAAGTCGCTGCGCTCGGGTCGCAGTCCCCACTGGAGGCGCGGGTTCGAATCCCAGAGATTTCCCCATAGGAATGAATGGTCGAAATGCCCAATTGAAATGAATGGCGGGCTACCAGGTGTCAAAGTCCCCCATTGAACCTTGGAAGGAAAGAGCTGTCAGGATGGCTGAGCGGTCTAAGTCGCTGCGCTCGGGTCGCAGTCCCCACTGGAGGCGCGGGTTCGAATCCCAGAGATTCCCCCATAGGAATGAATGGTCGAAATGCCCCATTGAAATGAATGGCGGGCTACCAGGTGTCAAAGTCCCCCAATGAACCTGGGAAGGAAAGAGCTGTCAGGATGGCTGAGTGGTCTAAGTCGCTGCGCTCGGGTCGCAGTCCCCACTGGAGGCGCGGGTTCGAATCCCAGAGATTCCCCCATAGGAATGAATGGTCGAAATGCCCAATTGAAATGAATGGCGGGCTACCAGGTGTCAAAGTCCCCCAATGAACCTGGGAAGGAAAGAGCTGTCTGGATGGCCGAGCGGTCTAAGTCGCTGCGCTCGGGTCGCAGTCCCCACTGGAGGCGCGGGTTCGAATCCCAGAGATTCCCCCATAGGAATGAATGGTCGAAATGCCCAATTGAAATTAATGGCGGGCTACCAGGTGTCAAAGTCCCCCAATGAACCTGGGAAGGAAAGAGCTGTCAGGATGGCCGAGCGGTCTAAGTCGCTGCGCTCGGGTCGCAGTCCCCACTGGAGGCGAGGGTTCGAATCCCAGAGATTCCCCCATAGGAATGAATGGTCGAAATGCCCAATTGAAATGAATGGCGGGCTACCAGGTGTCAAAGTCCCCCATTGAACCTTGGAAGGAAAGACCTGTCAGGATGGCCGAGCGGTCTAAGTCGCTGCGCTCGGGTCGCAGTCCCCACTGGAGGCGCGGGTTCGAATCCCAGAGATTCCCCCATAGGAATGAATGGTCGAAATGCCCAATTGAAATGAATGGCGGGCTACCAGGTGTCAAAGTCCCCCATTGAACCTTGGAAGGAAAGAGCTGTCTGGATGGCCGAGCGGTCTAAGTCGCTGCGCTCGGGTCGCAGTCCCCACTGGAGGCGTGGGTTCCAATCCCAGAGATTCCCCCATAGGAATGAATGGTCGAAATGCCCCATTGAAATGAATGGCGGGCTACCAGGTGTCAAAGTCCCCCAATGAACCTGGGAAGGAAAGAGCTGTCAGGAAGGCTGAGCGGTCTAAGTCGCTGCGTTCGGGTCGCAGTCCCCATTGGAGGCGAGGGTTCGAATCCCAGAGATTCCCCCATAGGAATGAATGGTCGAAATGCCCAATTGAAATGAATGGCGGGCTACCAGGTGTCAAAGTCCCCCAATGAACCTGGGAAGGAAAGAGCTGTCAGGATGGCCGAGCGGTCTAAGTCGCTGCGCTAGGGTCGCAGTCCCCACTGAAGGCGCGGGTTCGAATCCCAGAGATTCCCCCATAGGAATGAATGGTCGAAATGCCCAATTGAAATGAATGGCGGGCTACCAGGTGTCAAAGTCCCCCATTGAACCTTGGAAGGAAAGAGCTGTCAGGATGGCCGAGCGGTCTAAGTCGCTGCGCTCGGGTCGCAGTCCCCACTGGAGGCGCGGGTTCGAATCCCAGAGATTCCCCCATAGGAATGAATGGTCGAAATGCCCAATTGAAATGAATGGCGGGCTACCAGGTGTCAAAGTCCCCCAATGAACCTGGGAAGGAAAGAGCTGTCAGGATGGCCGAGCGGTCTAAGTCGCTGCGCTCGGGTCGCAGTCCCCACTGGAGGCGAGGGTTCGAATCCCAGAGATTCCCCCATAGGAATGAATGGTCGAAATGCCCAATTGAAATGAATGGCGGGCTACCAGGTGTCAAAGTCCCCCAATGTACCTGGGAAGGAAAGAGCTGTCTGGATGGCCGAGCGGTCTAAGTCGCTGCGCTCGGGTCGCAGTCCCCACTGGAGGCGCGGGTTCGAATCCCAGAGATTCCCCCATAGGAATGAATGGTCGAAATGCCCAATTGAAATGAATGGCGGGCTACCAGGTGTCAAAGTCCCCCAATGAACCTGGGAAGGAAAGAGCTGTCAGGATGGCCGAGCGGTCTAAGTCGCTGCGCTCGGGTCGCTGCCCCACTGGAGGCGAGGGTTCGAATCCCAGAGATTCCCCCATAGGAATGAATGGTCGAAATGCCCCATTGAAATGAATGGCGGGCTACCAGGTGTCAAAGTCCCCCAATGAACCTGGGAAGGAAAGAGCTGTCAGGATGGCTGAGTGGTCTAAGTCGCTGCGCTCGGGTCGCAGTCCCCACTGGAGGCGCGGGTTCGAATCCCAGAGATTCCCCCATAGGAATGAATGGTCGAAATGCCCAATTGAAATGAATGGCGGGCTACCAGGTGTCAAAGTCCCCCAATGAACCTGGGAAGGAAAGAGCTGTCAGGATGGCCGAGCGGTCTAAGTCGCTGCGCTCGGGTCGCAGTCCCCACTGGAGGCGAGGGTTCGAATCCCAGAGATTCCCCCATAGGAATGAATGGTCGAAATGCCCAATTGAAATGAATGGCGGGCTACCAGGTGTCAAAGTCCCCCAATGTACCTGGGAAGGAAAGAGCTGTCTGGATGGCCGAGCGGTCTAAGTCGCTGCGCTCGGGTCGCAGTCCCCACTGGAGGCGCGGGTTCGAATCCCAGAGATTCCCCCATAGGAATGAATGGTCGAAATGCCCAATTGAAATGAATGGCGGGCTACCAGGTGTCAAAGTCCCCCAATGAACCTGGGAAGGAAAGAGCTGTCAGGATGGCCGAGCGGTCTAAGTCGCTGCGCTCGGGTCGCTGCCCCACTGGAGGCGAGGGTTCAAATCCCAGAGATTCCCCCATAGGAATGAATGGTCGAAATGCCCCATTGAAATGAATGGCGGGCTACCAGGTGTCAAAGTCCCCCAATGAAGCTGGGAAGGAAAGAGCTGTCAGGATGGCCGAGCGGTCTAAGTCGCTGCGCTCGGGTCGCAGTCCCCACTGGAGGCGCGGGTTTGAATCCCAGAGATTCCCCCATAGGAATGAAAGGTCGAAATGCCCAATTGAAATAAATGGCGGGCTACCAGGTGTCAAAGTCCCCCAATGAACCTGGGAAGGAAAGAGCTCTCAGGATGGCTGAGCGGTCTAAGTCGCTGCGCTCGGGTCGCAGTCCCCACTGGAGGCGTGGGTTCGAATCCCAGAGATTCCCCCATAGGAATGAATGGTCGAAATGCCCCATTGAAATGAATGGCGGGCTACCAGGTGTCAAAGTCCCCACATGGACATTGGAAGGAAAGAGCTGTCAGGATGGCTGAGCGGTCTAAGTCGCTGTGTTCGGGTCGCAGTCCCCACTGGAGGCGTGGGTTCGAATCCCAGAGATTCCCCCATAGGAATGAATGGTCGAAATGCTCCATTGAAATGAATGGCGGGCTACCAGGTGTCAAAGTCCCCCAATGGACATTGGAAGGAAAGAGCTGTCAGGATGGCTGAGCGGTCTAAGTCGCTGCATTCGGGTCGCAGTCCCCACTGGAGGCGTGGGTTCGAATCCCAGAGATTCCCCCATAGGAATGAATGGTCGAAATGCCCCATTGAAATGAATGGCGGGCTACCAGGTGTCAAAGTCCCCCATTGAACCTGGGAAGGAAAGAGCTGTCAGGATGGCTGAGCGGTCTAAGTCGCGGCGTTCGGGTCGCAGTCCCCACTGGAGGCGAGGGTTCGAATCCCAGAGATTCCCCCATAGGAATGAATGGTCGAAATGCCCCATTGAAATGAATGGCGGGCTACCAGGTGTCGAAGTCCCCCATTGGACATTGGAAGGAAAGAGCTGTCAGGATGGCTGAGCGGTCTAAGTCGCTGTGTTCGGGTCGCAGTCCCCACTGGAGGCGTGGGTTCGAATCCCAGAGATTCCCCCATAGGAATGAATGGTCGAAATGCCCCATTGAAATGAATGGCGGGCTACCAGGTGTCAAAGTCCCCCAATGAACCTGGGAAGGAAACAGCTGTCAGGATGGCTGAGCGGTCTAAGTCGCTGCGTTCGGGTCGCAGTCCCCACTGGAGGCGAGGGTTCGAATCCCAGAGATTCCCCCATAGGAATGAATGGTCGAAATGCCGCATTGAAATGAATGGCGGGCTACCAGGTGTCAAAGTCCCCCATTGAACCTTGGAAGGGAAGAGCTGTCAGGATGGCTGAGCGGTCTAAGTCGCTGCGCTCGGGTCGCAGTCCCCACTGGAGGCGCGGGTTCGAATCCCAGAGATTCCCCCATAGGAATGAATGGTCGAAATGCCCCATTGAAATGAATGGCGGGCTACCAGGTGTCAAAGTCCCCCAATGAACCTGGGAAGGAAAGAGCTGTCAGGATGGCTGAGTGGTCTAAGTCGCTGCGCTCGGGTCGCAGTCCCCACTGGAGGCGCGGGTTCGAATCCCAGAGATTCCCCCATAGGAATGAATGGTCGAAATGCCCAATTGAAATGAATGGCGGGCTACCAGGTGTCAAAGTCCCCCAATGAACCTGGGAAGGAAAGAGCTGTCTGGATGGCCGAGCGGTCTAAGTCGCTGCGCTCGGGTCGCAGTCCCCACTGGAGGCGCGGGTTCGAATCCCAGAGATTCCCCCATAGGAATGAATGGTCGAAATGCCCAATTGAAATGAATGGCGGGCTACCAGGTGTCAAAGTCCCCCAATGAACCTGGGAAGGAAAGAGCTGTCAGGATGGCCGAGCGGTCTAAGTCGCTGCGCTCGGGTCGCAGTCCCCACTGGAGGCGAGGGTTCGAATCCCAGAGATTCCCCCATAGGAATGAATGGTCGAAATGCCCAATTGAAATGAATGGCGGGCTACCAGGTGTCAAAGTCCCCCATTGAACCTTGGAAGGAAAGACCTGTCAGGATGGCCGAGCGGTCTAAGTCGCTGCGCTCGGGTCGCAGTCCCCACTGGAGGCGCGGGTTCGAATCCCAGAGATTCCCCCATAGGAATGAATGGTCGAAATGCCCAATTGAAATGAATGGCGGGCTACCAGGTGTCAAAGTCCCCCATTGAACCTTGGAAGGAAAGAGCTGTCTGGATGGCCGAGCGGTCTAAGTCGCTGCGCTCGGGTCGCAGTCCCCACTGGAGGCGTGGGTTCCAATCCCAGAGATTCCCCCATAGGAATGAATGGTCGAAATGCCCCATTGAAATGAATGGCGGGCTACCAGGTGTCAAAGTCCCCCAATGAACCTGGGAAGGAAAGAGCTGTCAGGAAGGCTGAGCGGTCTAAGTCGCTGCGTTCGGGTCGCAGTCCCCATTGGAGGCGAGGGTTCGAATCCCAGAGATTCCCCCATAGGAATGAATGGTCGAAATGCCCAATTGAAATGAATGGCGGGCTACCAGGTGTCAAAGTCCCCCAATGAACCTGGGAAGGAAAGAGCTGTCAGGATGGCCGAGCGGTCTAAGTCGCTGCGCTAGGGTCGCAGTCCCCACTGAAGGCGCGGGTTCGAATCCCAGAGATTCCCCCATAGGAATGAATGGTCGAAATGCCCAATTGAAATGAATGGCGGGCTACCAGGTGTCAAAGTCCCCCATTGAACCTTGGAAGGAAAGAGCTGTCAGGATGGCCGAGCGGTCTAAGTCGCTGCGCTCGGGTCGCAGTCCCCACTGGAGGCGCGGGTTCGAATCCCAGAGATTCCCCCATAGGAATGAATGGTCGAAATGCCCAATTGAAATGAATGGCGGGCTACCAGGTGTCAAAGTCCCCCAATGAACCTGGGAAGGAAAGAGCTGTCAGGATGGCCGAGCGGTCTAAGTCGCTGCGCTCGGGTCGCAGTCCCCACTGGAGGCGAGGGTTCGAATCCCAGAGATTCCCCCATAGGAATGAATGGTCGAAATGCCCAATTGAAATGAATGGCGGGCTACCAGGTGTCAAAGTCCCCCAATGTACCTGGGAAGGAAAGAGCTGTCTGGATGGCCGAGCGGTCTAAGTCGCTGCGCTCGGGTCGCAGTCCCCACTGGAGGCGCGGGTTCGAATCCCAGAGATTCCCCCATAGGAATGAATGGTCGAAATGCCCAATTGAAATGAATGGCGGGCTACCAGGTGTCAAAGTCCCCCAATGAACCTGGGAAGGAAAGAGCTGTCAGGATGGCCGAGCGGTCTAAGTCGCTGCGCTCGGGTCGCTGCCCCACTGGAGGCGAGGGTTCAAATCCCAGAGATTCCCCCATAGGAATGAATGGTCGAAATGCCCCATTGAAATGAATGGCGGGCTACCAGGTGTCAAAGTCCCCCAATGAAGCTGGGAAGGAAAGAGCTGTCAGGATGGCCGAGCGGTCTAAGTCGCTGCGCTCGGGTCGCAGTCCCCACTGGAGGCGCGGGTTTGAATCCCAGAGATTCCCCCATAGGAATGAAAGGTCGAAATGCCCAATTGAAATAAATGGCGGGCTACCAGGTGTCAAAGTCCCCCAATGAACCTGGGAAGGAAAGAGCTCTCAGGATGGCTGAGCGGTCTAAGTCGCTGCGCTCGGGTCGCAGTCCCCACTGGAGGCGTGGGTTCGAATCCCAGAGATTCCCCCATAGGAATGAATGGTCGAAATGCCCCATTGAAATGAATGGCGGGCTACCAGGTGTCAAAGTCCCCACATGGACATTGGAAGGAAAGAGCTGTCAGGATGGCTGAGCGGTCTAAGTCGCTGTGTTCGGGTCGCAGTCCCCACTGGAGGCGTGGGTTCGAATCCCAGAGATTCCCCCATAGGAATGAATGGTCGAAATGCTCCATTGAAATGAATGGCGGGCTACCAGGTGTCAAAGTCCCCCAATGGACATTGGAAGGAAAGAGCTGTCAGGATGGCTGAGCGGTCTAAGTCGCTGCATTCGGGTCGCAGTCCCCACTGGAGGCGTGGGTTCGAATCCCAGAGATTCCCCCATAGGAATGAATGGTCGAAATGCCCCATTGAAATGAATGGCGGGCTACCAGGTGTCAAAGTCCCCCATTGAACCTGGGAAGGAAAGAGCTGTCAGGATGGCTGAGCGGTCTAAGTCGCGGCGTTCGGGTCGCAGTCCCCACTGGAGGCGAGGGTTCGAATCCCAGAGATTCCCCCATAGGAATGAATGGTCGAAATGCCCCATTGAAATGAATGGCGGGCTACCAGGTGTCGAAGTCCCCCATTGGACATTGGAAGGAAAGAGCTGTCAGGATGGCTGAGCGGTCTAAGTCGCTGTGTTCGGGTCGCAGTCCCCACTGGAGGCGTGGGTTCGAATCCCAGAGATTCCCCCATAGGAATGAATGGTCGAAATGCCCCATTGAAATGAATGGCGGGCTACCAGGTGTCAAAGTCCCCCAATGAACCTGGGAAGGAAACAGCTGTCAGGATGGCTGAGCGGTCTAAGTCGCTGCGTTCGGGTCGCAGTCCCCACTGGAGGCGAGGGTTCGAATCCCAGAGATTCCCCCATAGGAATGAATGGTCGAAATGCCGCATTGAAATGAATGGCGGGCTACCAGGTGTCAAAGTCCCCCATTGAACCTTGGAAGGGAAGAGCTGTCAGGATGGCTGAGCGGTTTAAGTCGCTGCGCTCGGGTCGCAGTCCCCACTGGAGGCGCGGGTTCGAATCCCAGAGATTCCCCCATAGGAATGAATGGTCGAAATGCCCCATTGAAATGAATGGCGGGCTACCAGGTGTCAAAGTCCCCCAATGAACCTGGGAAGGAAAGAGCTGTCAGGATGGCTGAGTGGTCTAAGTCGCTGCGCTCGGGTCGCAGTCCCCACTGGAGGCGCGGGTTCGAATCCCAGAGATTCCCCCATAGGAATGAATGGTCGAAATGCCCAATTGAAATGAATGGCGGGCTACCAGGTGTCAAAGTCCCCCAATGAACCTGGGAAGGAAAGAGCTGTCTGGATGGCCGAGCGGTCTAAGTCGCTGCGCTCGGGTCGCAGTCCCCACTGGAGGCGCGGGTTCGAATCCCAGAGATTCCCCCATAGGAATGAATGGTCGAAATGCCCAATTGAAATGAATGGCGGGCTACCAGGTGTCAAAGTCCCCCAATGAACCTGGGAAGGAAAGAGCTGTCAGGATGGCCGAGCGGTCTAAGTCGCTGCGCTCGGGTCGCAGTCCCCACTGGAGGCGAGGGTTCGAATCCCAGAGATTCCCCCATAGGAATGAATGGTCGAAATGCCCAATTGAAATGAATGGCGGGCTACCAGGTGTCAAAGTCCCCCATTGAACCTTGGAAGGAAAGACCTGTCAGGATGGCCGAGCGGTCTAAGTCGCTGCGCTCGGGTCGCAGTCCCCACTGGAGGCGCGGGTTCGAATCCCAGAGATTCCCCCATAGGAATGAATGGTCGAAATGCCCAATTGAAATGAATGGCGGGCTACCAGGTGTCAAAGTCCCCCATTGAACCTTGGAAGGAAAGAGCTGTCTGGATGGCCGAGCGGTCTAAGTCGCTGCGCTCGGGTCGCAGTCCCCACTGGAGGCGTGGGTTCCAATCCCAGAGATTCCCCCATAGGAATGAATGGTCGAAATGCCCCATTGAAATGAATGGCGGGCTACCAGGTGTCAAAGTCCCCCAATGAACCTGGGAAGGAAAGAGCTGTCAGGAAGGCTGAGCGGTCTAAGTCGCTGCGTTCGGGTCGCAGTCCCCATTGGAGGCGAGGGTTCGAATCCCAGAGATTCCCCCATAGGAATGAATGGTCGAAATGCCCAATTGAAATGAATGGCGGGCTACCAGGTGTCAAAGTCCCCCAATGAACCTGGGAAGGAAAGAGCTGTCAGGATGGCCGAGCGGTCTAAGTCGCTGCGCTAGGGTCGCAGTCCCCACTGAAGGCGCGGGTTCGAATCCCAGAGATTCCCCCATAGGAATGAATGGTCGAAATGCCCAATTGAAATGAATGGCGGGCTACCAGGTGTCAAAGTCCCCCATTGAACCTTGGAAGGAAAGAGCTGTCAGGATGGCCGAGCGGTCTAAGTCGCTGCGCTCGGGTCGCAGTCCCCACTGGAGGCGCGGGTTCGAATCCCAGAGATTCCCCCATAGGAATGAATGGTCGAAATGCCCAATTGAAATGAATGGCGGGCTACCAGGTGTCAAAGTCCCCCAATGAACCTGGGAAGGAAAGAGCTGTCAGGATGGCCGAGCGGTCTAAGTCGCTGCGCTCGGGTCGCAGTCCCCACTGGAGGCGAGGGTTCGAATCCCAGAGATTCCCCCATAGGAATGAATGGTCGAAATGCCCAATTGAAATGAATGGCGGGCTACCAGGTGTCAAAGTCCCCCAATGTACCTGGGAAGGAAAGAGCTGTCTGGATGGCCGAGCGGTCTAAGTCGCTGCGCTCGGGTCGCAGTCCCCACTGGAGGCGCGGGTTCGAATCCCAGAGATTCCCCCATAGGAATGAATGGTCGAAATGCCCAATTGAAATGAATGGCGGGCTACCAGGTGTCAAAGTCCCCCAATGAACCTGGGAAGGAAAGAGCTGTCAGGATGGCCGAGCGGTCTAAGTCGCTGCGCTCGGGTCGCTGCCCCACTGGAGGCGAGGGTTCGAATCCCAGAGATTCCCCCATAGGAATGAATGGTCGAAATGCCCCATTGAAATGAATGGCGGGCTACCAGGTGTCAAAGTCCCCCAATGAAGCTGGGAAGGAAAGAGCTGTCAGGATGGCCGAGCGGTCTAAGTCGCTGCGCTCGGGTCGCAGTCCCCACTGGAGGCGCGGGTTTGAATCCCAGAGATTCCCCCATAGGAATGAAAGGTCGAAATGCCCAATTGAAATAAATGGCGGGCTACCAGGTGTCAAAGTCCCCCAATGAACCTGGGAAGGAAAGAGCTGTCAGGATGGCTGAGCGGTCTAAGTCGCTGCGCTCGGGTCGCAGTCCCCACTGGAGGCGCGGGTTCGAATCCCAGAGATTCCCCCATAGGAATGAATGGTCGAAATGCCCCATTGAAATGAATGGCGGGCTACCAGGTGTCAAAGTCCCCCAATGAACCTGGGAAGGAAAGAGCTGTCAGGATGGCTGAGTGGTCTAAGTCGCTGCGCTCGGGTCGCAGTCCCCACTGGAGGCGCGGGTTCGAATCCCAGAGATTCCCCCATAGGAATGAATGGTCGAAATGCCCCATTGAAATGAATGGCGGGCTACCAGGTGTCAAAGTCCCCCAATGAACCTGGGAAGGAAAGAGCTGTCAGGATGGCTGAGTGGTCTAAGTCGCTGCGCTCGGGTCGCAGTCCCCACTGGAGGCGCGGGTTCGAATCCCAGAGATTCCCCCATAGGAATGAATGGTCGAAATGCCCAATTGAAATGAATGGCGGGCTACCAGGTGTCAAAGTCCCCCATTGAACCTTGGAAGGAAAGAGCTGTCAGGATGGCCGAGCGGTCTAAGTCGCTGCGCTAGGGTCGCAGTCCCCACTGAAGGAGCGGGTTCGAATCCCAGAGATTCCCCCATAGGAATGAATGGTCGAAATGCCCAATTGAAATGAATGGCGGGCTACCAGGTGTCAAAGTCCCCCATTGAACCTTGGAAGGAAAGAGCTGTCAGGATGGCCGAGCGGTCTAAGTCGCTGCGCTCGGGTCGCAGTCCCCACTGGAGGCGCGGGTTCGAATCCCAGAGATTCCCCCATAGGAATGAATGGTCGAAATGCCCAATTGAAATGAATGGCGGGCTACCAGGTGTCAAAGTCCCCCATTGAACCTTGGAAGGAAAGAGCTGTCAGGATGGCCGAGCGGTCTAAGTCGCTGCGTTCGGGTCGCAGTCCCCACTGGAGGCAAGGGTTCGAATCCCAGAGATTCCCCCATAGGAATGAATGGTCGAAATGCCCCATTGAAATGAATGGCGGGCTACCAGGTGTCAAAGTCCCCCAATGAACCTGGGAAGGAAAGAGCTGTCAGGATGGCCGAGCGGTCTAAGTCGCTGCGCTCGGGTCGCAGTCCCCACTGGAGACGCGGGTTCGAATCCCAGAGATTCCCCCATAGGAATGAATGGTCGAAATGCCCAATTGAAATGAATGGCGGGCTACCAGGTGTCAAAGTCCCCCATTGAACCTTGGAAGGAAAGAGCTGTCAGGATGGCTGAGCGGTCTAAGTCGCTGCGCTCGGGTCGCAGTCCCCACTGGAGGCGCGGGTTCGAATCCCAGAGATTCCCCCATAGGAATGAATGCTCGAAATGCCCCATTGAAATGAATGGCGGGCTACCAGGTGTCAAAGTCCCCCAATGAACCTGGGAAGGAAAGAGCTGTCAGGATGGCTGAGTGGTCTAAGTCGCTGCGCTCGGGTCGCAGTCCCCACTGGAGGCGCGGGTTCGAATCCCAGAGATTCCCCCATAGGAATGAATGGTCGAAATGCCCAATTGAAATGAATGGCGGGCTACCAGGTGTCAAAGTCCCCCAATGAACCTGGGAAGGAAAGAGCTGTCTGGATGGCCGAGCGGTCTAAGTCGCTGCGCTCGGGTCGCAGTCCCCACTGGAGGCGCGGGTTCGAATCCCAGAGATTCCCCCATAGGAATGAATGGTCGAAATGCCCAATTGAAATGAATGGCGGGCTACCAGGTGTCAAAGTCCCCCATTGAACCTTGGAAGGAAAGAGCTGTCAGGATGGCCGAGCGGTCTAAGTCGCTGCGCTCGGGTCGCAGTCCCCACTGGAGGCGCGGGTTCGAATCCCAGAGATTCCCCCATAGGAATGAATGGTCGAAATGCCCAATTGAAATGAATGGCGGGCTACCAGGTGTCAAAGTCCCCCATTGAACCTTGGAAGGAAAGAGCTGTCAGGATGGCCGAGCGGTCTAAGTCGCTGCGTTCGGGTCGCAGTCCCCACTGGAGGCAAGGGTTCGAATCCCAGAGATTCCCCCATAGGAATGAATGGTCGAAATGCCCCATTGAAATGAATGGCGGGCTACCAGGTGTCAAAGTCCCCCATTGAACCTTGGAAGGAAAGAGCTGTCAGGATGGCTGAGCGGTCTAAGTCGCTGCGCTCGGGTCGCAGTCCCCACTGGAGGCGCGGGTTCGAATCCCAGAGATTCCCCCATAGGAATGAATGCTCGAAATGCCCCATTGAAATGAATGGCGGGCTACCAGGTGTCAAAGTCCCCCAATGAACCTGGGAAGGAAAGAGCTGTCAGGATGGCTGAGTGGTCTAAGTCGCTGCGCTCGGGTCGCAGTCCCCACTGGAGGCGCGGGTTCGAATCCCAGAGATTCCCCCATAGGAATGAATGGTCGAAATGCCCAATTGAAATGAATGGCGGGCTACCAGGTGTCAAAGTCCCCCAATGAACCTGGGAAGGAAAGAGCTGTCTGAGTGGCCGAGCGGTCTAAGTCGCTGCGCTCGGGTCGCAGTCCCCACTGGAGGCGCGGGTTCGAATCCCAGAGATTCCCCCATAGGAATGAATGGTCGAAATGCCCAATTGAAATGAATGGCGGGCTACCAGGTGTCAAAGTCCCCCATTGAACCTTGGAAGGAAAGAGCTGTCAGGATGGCCGAGCGGTCTAAGTCGCTGCGCTCGGGTCGCAGTCCCCACTGGAGGCGCGGGTTCGAATCCCAGAGATTCCCCCATAGGAATGAATGGTCGAAATGCCCAATTGAAATGAATGGCGGGCTACCAGGTGTCAAAGTCCCCCATTGAACCTTGGAAGGAAAGAGCTGTCAGGATGGCCGAGCGGTCTAAGTCGCTGCGTTCGGGTCGCAGTCCCCACTGGAGGCAAGGGTTCGAATCCCAGAGATTCCCCCATAGGAATGAATGGTCGAAATGCCCCATTGAAATGAATGGCGGGCTACCAGGTGTCAAAGTCCCCCAATGAACCTGGGAAGGAAAGAGCTGTCAGGATGGCCGAGCGGTCTAAGTCGCTGCGCTCTGGTCGCAGTCCCCACTGGAGGCAAGGGTTCGAATCCCAGAGATTCCCCCATAGGAATGAATGGTCGAAATGCCCCATTGAAATGAATGGCGGGCTACCAGGTGTCAAAGTCCCCCAATGAACCTGGGAAGGAAAGAGCTGTCAGGATGGCCGAGCGGTCTAAGTCGCTGCGCTCTGGTCGCAGTCCCCACTGGAGGCGGGGGTTCGAATCCCAGAGATTCCCCCATAGGAATGAATGGTCGAAATGCCCAATTGAAATGAATGGCGGGCTACCAGGTGTCAAAATCCCCCAATGAACCTGGGAAGGAAAGAGCTGTCAGGATGGCCGAGCGGTCTAAGTCGCTGCGCTCGGGTCGCAGTCCCCACTGGAGACGCGGGTTCGAATCCCAGAGATTCCCCCATAGGAATGAATGGTCGAAATGCCCAATTGAAATGAATGGCGGGCTACCAGGTGTCAAAGTCCCCCATTGAACCTTGGAAGGAAAGAGCTGTCAGGATGGCTGAGCGGTCTAAGTCGCTGCGCTCGGGTCGCAGTCCCCACTGGAGGCGCGGGTTCGAATCCCAGAGATTCCCCCATAGGAATGAATGGTCGAAATGCCCCATTGAAATGAATGGCGGGCTACCAGGTGTCAAAGTCCCCCAATGAACCTGGGAAGGAAAGAGCTGTCAGGATGGCTGAGTGGTCTAAGTCGCTGCGCTCGGGTCGCAGTCCCCACTGGAGGCGCGGGTTCGAATCCCAGAGATTCCCCCATAGGAATGAATGGTCGAAATGCCCCATTGAAATGAATGGCGGGCTACCAGGTGTCAAAGTCCCCCAATGAACCTGGGAAGGAAAGAGCTGTCAGGATGGCTGAGTGGTCTAAGTCGCTGCGCTCGGGTCGCAGTCCCCACTGGAGGCGCGGGTTCGAATCCCAGAGATTCCCCCATAGGAATGAATGGTCGAAATGCCCCATTGAAATGAATGGCGGGCTACCAGGTGTCAAAGTCCCCACATGGACATTGGAAGGAAAGAGCTGTCAGGATGGCTGAGCGGTCTAAGTCGCTGTGTTCGGGTCGCAGTCCCCACTGGAGGCGTGGGTTCGAATCCCAGAGATTCCCCCATAGGAATGAATGGTCGAAATGCCCCATTGAAATGAATGGCGGGCTACCAGGTGTCAAAGTCCCCCATTGAACCTGGGAAGGAAAGAGCTCTCAGGATGGCCGAGTGGTCCAAGTCGCTGTGTTCGGGTCGCAGTCCCCACTGGAGGCGTGGGTTCGAATCCCAGAGATTCCCCCATAGGAATGAATGGTCGAAATGCCCCATTGAAATGAATGGCGGGCTACCAGGTGTCAAAGTCCCCACATGGACATTGGAAGGAAAGAGCTGTCAGGATGGCTGAGCGGTCTAAGTCGCTGTGTTCGGGTCGCAGTCCCCACTGGAGGCGTGGGTTCGAATCCCAGAGATTCCCCCATAGGAATGAATGGTCGAAATGCTCCATTGAAATGAATGGCGGGCTACCAGGTGTCAAAGTCCCCCAATGGACATTGGAAGGAAAGAGCTGTCAGGATGGCTGAGCGGTCTAAGTCGCTGCATTCGGGTCGCAGTCCCCACTGGAGGCGTGGGTTCGAATCCCAGAGATTCCCCCATAGGAATGAATGGTCGAAATGCCCCATTGAAATGAATGGCGGGCTACCAGGTGTCAAAGACCCCCATTGAACCTGGGAAGGAAAGAGCTGTCAGGATGGCTGAGCGGTCTAAGTTGCGGCGTTCGGGTCGCAGTCCCCACTGGAGGCGAGGGTTCGAATCCCAGAGATTCCCCCATAGGAATGAATGGTCGAAATGCCCCATTGAAATGAATGGCGGGCTACCAGGTGTCGAAGTCCCCCATTGGACATTGGAAGGAAAGAGCTGTCAGGATGGCTGAGCGGTCTAAGTCGCTGTGTTCGGGTCGCAGTCCCCACTGGAGGCGTGGGTTCGAATCCCAGAGATTCCCCCATAGGAATGAATGGTCGAAATGCCCCATTGAAATGAATGGCGGGCTACCAGGTGTCAAAGTCCCCCAATGAACCTGGGAAGGAAACAGCTGTCAGGATGGCTGAGCGGTCTAAGTCGCTGCGTTCGGGTCGCAGTCCCCACTGGAGGCGAGGGTTCGAATCCCAGAGATTCCCCCATAGGAATGAATGGTCGAAATGCCGCATTGAAATGAATGGCGGGCTACCAGGTGTCAAAGTCCCCCAATGAACCTGGGAAGGAAAGAGCTGTCAGGATGGCTGAGCGGTCTAAGTCGCTGCGCTCGGGTCGCAGTCCCCACTGGAGGCGCGGGTTCGAATCCCAGAGATTCCCCCATAGGAATGAATGGTCGAAATGCCCCATTGAAATGAATGGCGGGCTACCAGGTGTCAAAGTCCCCCAATGAACCTGGGAAGGAAAGAGCTGTCAGGATGGCTGAGTGGTCTAAGTCGCTGCGCTCGGGTCGCAGTCCCCACTGGAGGCGCGGGTTCGAATCCCAGAGATTCCCCCATAGGAATGAATGGTCGAAATGCCCCATTGAAATGAATGGCGGGCTACCAGGTGTCAAAGTCCCCCAATGAACCTGGGAAGGAAAGAGCTGTCAGGATGGCTGAGTGGTCTAAGTCGCTGCGCTCGGGTCGCAGTCCCCACTGGAGGCGCGGGTTCGAATCCCAGAGATTCCCCCATAGGAATGAATGGTCGAAATGCCCAATTGAAATGAATGGCGGGCTACCAGGTGTCAAAGTCCCCCATTGAACCTTGGAAGGAAAGAGCTGTCAGGATGGCCGAGCGGTCTAAGTCGCTGCGCTAGGGTCGCAGTCCCCACTGAAGGAGCGGGTTCGAATCCCAGAGATTCCCCCATAGGAATGAATGGTCGAAATGCCCAATTGAAATGAATGGCGGGCTACCAGGTGTCAAAGTCCCCCATTGAACCTTGGAAGGAAAGAGCTGTCAGGATGGCCGAGCGGTCTAAGTCGCTGCGCTCGGGTCGCAGTCCCCACTGGAGGCGCGGGTTCGAATCCCAGAGATTCCCCCATAGGAATGAATGGTCGAAATGCCCAATTGAAATGAATGGCGGGCTACCAGGTGTCAAAGTCCCCCATTGAACCTTGGAAGGAAAGAGCTGTCAGGATGGCCGAGCGGTCTAAGTCGCTGCGTTCGGGTCGCAGTCCCCACTGGAGGCAAGGGTTCGAATCCCAGAGATTCCCCCATAGGAATGAATGGTCGAAATGCCCCATTGAAATGAATGGCGGGCTACCAGGTGTCAAAGTCCCCCAATGAACCTGGGAAGGAAAGAGCTGTCAGGATGGCCGAGCGGTCTAAGTCGCTGCGCTCGGGTCGCAGTCCCCACTGGAGACGCGGGTTCGAATCCCAGAGATTCCCCCATAGGAATGAATGGTCGAAATGCCCAATTGAAATGAATGGCGGGCTACCAGGTGTCAAAGTCCCCCATTGAACCTTGGAAGGAAAGAGCTGTCAGGATGGCTGAGCGGTCTAAGTCGCTGCGCTCGGGTCGCAGTCCCCACTGGAGGCGCGGGTTCGAATCCCAGAGATTCCCCCATAGGAATGAATGCTCGAAATGCCCCATTGAAATGAATGGCGGGCTACCAGGTGTCAAAGTCCCCCAATGAACCTGGGAAGGAAAGAGCTGTCAGGATGGCTGAGTGGTCTAAGTCGCTGCGCTCGGGTCGCAGTCCCCACTGGAGGCGCGGGTTCGAATCCCAGAGATTCCCCCATAGGAATGAATGGTCGAAATGCCCAATTGAAATGAATGGCGGGCTACCAGGTGTCAAAGTCCCCCAATGAACCTGGGAAGGAAAGAGCTGTCTGGATGGCCGAGCGGTCTAAGTCGCTGCGCTCGGGTCGCAGTCCCCACTGGAGGCGCGGGTTCGAATCCCAGAGATTCCCCCATAGGAATGAATGGTCGAAATGCCCAATTGAAATGAATGGCGGGCTACCAGGTGTCAAAGTCCCCCATTGAACCTTGGAAGGAAAGAGCTGTCAGGATGGCCGAGCGGTCTAAGTCGCTGCGCTCGGGTCGCAGTCCCCACTGGAGGCGCGGGTTCGAATCCCAGAGATTCCCCCATAGGAATGAATGGTCGAAATGCCCAATTGAAATGAATGGCGGGCTACCAGGTGTCAAAGTCCCCCATTGAACCTTGGAAGGAAAGAGCTGTCAGGATGGCCGAGCGGTCTAAGTCGCTGCGTTCGGGTCGCAGTCCCCACTGGAGGCAAGGGTTCGAATCCCAGAGATTCCCCCATAGGAATGAATGGTCGAAATGCCCCATTGAAATGAATGGCGGGCTACCAGGTGTCAAAGTCCCCCATTGAACCTTGGAAGGAAAGAGCTGTCAGGATGGCTGAGCGGTCTAAGTCGCTGCGCTCGGGTCGCAGTCCCCACTGGAGGCGCGGGTTCGAATCCCAGAGATTCCCCCATAGGAATGAATGCTCGAAATGCCCCATTGAAATGAATGGCGGGCTACCAGGTGTCAAAGTCCCCCAATGAACCTGGGAAGGAAAGAGCTGTCAGGATGGCTGAGTGGTCTAAGTCGCTGCGCTCGGGTCGCAGTCCCCACTGGAGGCGCGGGTTCGAATCCCAGAGATTCCCCCATAGGAATGAATGGTCGAAATGCCCAATTGAAATGAATGGCGGGCTACCAGGTGTCAAAGTCCCCCAATGAACCTGGGAAGGAAAGAGCTGTCTGAGTGGCCGAGCGGTCTAAGTCGCTGCGCTCGGGTCGCAGTCCCCACTGGAGGCGCGGGTTCGAATCCCAGAGATTCCCCCATAGGAATGAATGGTCGAAATGCCCAATTGAAATGAATGGCGGGCTACCAGGTGTCAAAGTCCCCCATTGAACCTTGGAAGGAAAGAGCTGTCAGGATGGCCGAGCGGTCTAAGTCGCTGCGCTCGGGTCGCAGTCCCCACTGGAGGCGCGGGTTCGAATCCCAGAGATTCCCCCATAGGAATGAATGGTCGAAATGCCCAATTGAAATGAATGGCGGGCTACCAGGTGTCAAAGTCCCCCATTGAACCTTGGAAGGAAAGAGCTGTCAGGATGGCCGAGCGGTCTAAGTCGCTGCGTTCGGGTCGCAGTCCCCACTGGAGGCAAGGGTTCGAATCCCAGAGATTCCCCCATAGGAATGAATGGTCGAAATGCCCCATTGAAATGAATGGCGGGCTACCAGGTGTCAAAGTCCCCCAATGAACCTGGGAAGGAAAGAGCTGTCAGGATGGCCGAGCGGTCTAAGTCGCTGCGCTCTGGTCGCAGTCCCCACTGGAGGCAAGGGTTCGAATCCCAGAGATTCCCCCATAGGAATGAATGGTCGAAATGCCCCATTGAAATGAATGGCGGGCTACCAGGTGTCAAAGTCCCCCAATGAACCTGGGAAGGAAAGAGCTGTCAGGATGGCCCGAGCGGTCTAAGTCGCTGCGCTCTGGTCGCAGTCCCCACTGGAGGCGGGGGTTCGAATCCCAGAGATTCCCCCATAGGAATGAATGGTCGAAATGCCCAATTGAAATGAATGGCGGGCTACCAGGTGTCAAAATCCCCCAATGAACCTGGGAAGGAAAGAGCTGTCAGGATGGCCGAGCGGTCTAAGTCGCTGCGCTCGGGTCGCAGTCCCCACTGGAGACGCGGGTTCGAATCCCAGAGATTCCCCCATAGGAATGAATGGTCGAAATGCCCAATTGAAATGAATGGCGGGCTACCAGGTGTCAAAGTCCCCCATTGAACCTTGGAAGGAAAGAGCTGTCAGGATGGCTGAGCGGTCTAAGTCGCTGCGCTCGGGTCGCAGTCCCCACTGGAGGCGCGGGTTCGAATCCCAGAGATTCCCCCATAGGAATGAATGGTCGAAATGCCCCATTGAAATGAATGGCGGGCTACCAGGTGTCAAAGTCCCCCAATGAACCTGGGAAGGAAAGAGCTGTCAGGATGGCTGAGTGGTCTAAGTCGCTGCGCTCGGGTCGCAGTCCCCACTGGAGGCGCGGGTTCGAATCCCAGAGATTCCCCCATAGGAATGAATGGTCGAAATGCCCCATTGAAATGAATGGCGGGCTACCAGGTGTCAAAGTCCCCCAATGAACCTGGGAAGGAAAGAGCTGTCAGGATGGCTGAGTGGTCTAAGTCGCTGCGCTCGGGTCGCAGTCCCCACTGGAGGCGCGGGTTCGAATCCCAGAGATTCCCCCATAGGAATGAATGGTCGAAATGCCCCATTGAAATGAATGGCGGGCTACCAGGTGTCAAAGTCCCCACATGGACATTGGAAGGAAAGAGCTGTCAGGATGGCTGAGCGGTCTAAGTCGCTGTGTTCGGGTCGCAGTCCCCACTGGAGGCGTGGGTTCGAATCCCAGAGATTCCCCCATAGGAATGAATGGTCGAAATGCCCCATTGAAATGAATGGCGGGCTACCAGGTGTCAAAGTCCCCCATTGAACCTGGGAAGGAAAGAGCTCTCAGGATGGCCGAGTGGTCCAAGTCGCTGTGTTCGGGTCGCAGTCCCCACTGGAGGCGTGGGTTCGAATCCCAGAGATTCCCCCATAGGAATGAATGGTCGAAATGCCCCATTGAAATGAATGGCGGGCTACCAGGTGTCAAAGTCCCCACATGGACATTGGAAGGAAAGAGCTGTCAGGATGGCTGAGCGGTCTAAGTCGCTGTGTTCGGGTCGCAGTCCCCACTGGAGGCGTGGGTTCGAATCCCAGAGATTCCCCCATAGGAATGAATGGTCGAAATGCTCCATTGAAATGAATGGCGGGCTACCAGGTGTCAAAGTCCCCCAATGGACATTGGAAGGAAAGAGCTGTCAGGATGGCTGAGCGGTCTAAGTCGCTGCATTCGGGTCGCAGTCCCCACTGGAGGCGTGGGTTCGAATCCCAGAGATTCCCCCATAGGAATGAATGGTCGAAATGCCCCATTGAAATGAATGGCGGGCTACCAGGTGTCAAAGACCCCCATTGAACCTGGGAAGGAAAGAGCTGTCAGGATGGCTGAGCGGTCTAAGTCGCGGCGTTCGGGTCGCAGTCCCCACTGGAGGCGAGGGTTCGAATCCCAGAGATTCCCCCATAGGAATGAATGGTCGAAATGCCCCATTGAAATGAATGGCGGGCTACCAGGTGTCGAAGTCCCCCATTGGACATTGGAAGGAAAGAGCTGTCAGGATGGCTGAGCGGTCTAAGTCGCTGTGTTCGGGTCGCAGTCCCCACTGGAGGCGTGGGTTCGAATCCCAGAGATTCCCCCATAGGAATGAATGGTCGAAATGCCCCATTGAAATGAATGGCGGGCTACCAGGTGTCAAAGTCCCCCAATGAACCTGGGAAGGAAACAGCTGTCAGGATGGCTGAGCGGTCTAAGTCGCTGCGTTCGGGTCGCAGTCCCCACTGGAGGCGAGGGTTCGAATCCCAGAGATTCCCCCATAGGAATGAATGCTCGAAATGCCCCATTGAAATGAATGGCGGGCTACCAGGTGTCAAAGTCCCCCAATGAACCTGGGAAGGAAAGAGCTGTCAGGATGGCTGAGTGGTCTAAGTCGCTGCGCTCGGGTCGCAGTCCCCACTGGAGGCGCGGGTTCGAATCCCAGAGATTCCCCCATAGGAATGAATGGTCGAAATGCCCAATTGAAATGAATGGCGGGCTACCAGGTGTCAAAGTCCCCCAATGAACCTGGGAAGGAAAGAGCTGTCTGAGTGGCCGAGCGGTCTAAGTCGCTGCGCTCGGGTCGCAGTCCCCACTGGAGGCGCGGGTTCGAATCCCAGAGATTCCCCCATAGGAATGAATGGTCGAAATGCCCAATTGAAATGAATGGCGGGCTACCAGGTGTCAAAGTCCCCCATTGAACCTTGGAAGGAAAGAGCTGTCAGGATGGCCGAGCGGTCTAAGTCGCTGCGCTCGGGTCGCAGTCCCCACTGGAGGCGCGGGTTCGAATCCCAGAGATTCCCCCATAGGAATGAATGGTCGAAATGCCCAATTGAAATGAATGGCGGGCTACCAGGTGTCAAAGTCCCCCATTGAACCTTGGAAGGAAAGAGCTGTCAGGATGGCCGAGCGGTCTAAGTCGCTGCGTTCGGGTCGCAGTCCCCACTGGAGGCAAGGGTTCGAATCCCAGAGATTCCCCCATAGGAATGAATGGTCGAAATGCCCCATTGAAATGAATGGCGGGCTACCAGGTGTCAAAGTCCCCCAATGAACCTGGGAAGGAAAGAGCTGTCAGGATGGCCGAGCGGTCTAAGTCGCTGCGCTCTGGTCGCAGTCCCCACTGGAGGCAAGGGTTCGAATCCCAGAGATTCCCCCATAGGAATGAATGGTCGAAATGCCCCATTGAAATGAATGGCGGGCTACCAGGTGTCAAAGTCCCCCAATGAACCTGGGAAGGAAAGAGCTGTCAGGATGGCCGAGCGGTCTAAGTCGCTGCGCTCTGGTCGCAGTCCCCACTGGAGGCGGGGGTTCGAATCCCAGAGATTCCCCCATAGGAATGAATGGTCGAAATGCCCAATTGAAATGAATGGCGGGCTACCAGGTGTCAAAATCCCCCAATGAACCTGGGAAGGAAAGAGCTGTCAGGATGGCCGAGCGGTCTAAGTCGCTGCGCTCGGGTCGCAGTCCCCACTGGAGACGCGGGTTCGAATCCCAGAGATTCCCCCATAGGAATGAATGGTCGAAATGCCCAATTGAAATGAATGGCGGGCTACCAGGTGTCAAAGTCCCCCATTGAACCTTGGAAGGAAAGAGCTGTCAGGATGGCTGAGCGGTCTAAGTCGCTGCGCTCGGGTCGCAGTCCCCACTGGAGGCGCGGGTTCGAATCCCAGAGATTCCCCCATAGGAATGAATGGTCGAAATGCCCCATTGAAATGAATGGCGGGCTACCAGGTGTCAAAGTCCCCCAATGAACCTGGGAAGGAAAGAGCTGTCAGGATGGCTGAGTGGTCTAAGTCGCTGCGCTCGGGTCGCAGTCCCCACTGGAGGCGCGGGTTCGAATCCCAGAGATTCCCCCATAGGAATGAATGGTCGAAATGCCCCATTGAAATGAATGGCGGGCTACCAGGTGTCAAAGTCCCCCAATGAACCTGGGAAGGAAAGAGCTGTCAGGATGGCTGAGTGGTCTAAGTCGCTGCGCTCGGGTCGCAGTCCCCACTGGAGGCGCGGGTTCGAATCCCAGAGATTCCCCCATAGGAATGAATGGTCGAAATGCCCCATTGAAATGAATGGCGGGCTACCAGGTGTCAAAGTCCCCACATGGACATTGGAAGGAAAGAGCTGTCAGGATGGCTGAGCGGTCTAAGTCGCTGTGTTCGGGTCGCAGTCCCCACTGGAGGCGTGGGTTCGAATCCCAGAGATTCCCCCATAGGAATGAATGGTCGAAATGCCCCATTGAAATGAATGGCGGGCTACCAGGTGTCAAAGTCCCCCATTGAACCTGGGAAGGAAAGAGCTCTCAGGATGGCCGAGTGGTCCAAGTCGCTGTGTTCGGGTCGCAGTCCCCACTGGAGGCGTGGGTTCGAATCCCAGAGATTCCCCCATAGGAATGAATGGTCGAAATGCCCCATTGAAATGAATGGCGGGCTACCAGGTGTCAAAGTCCCCACATGGACATTGGAAGGAAAGAGCTGTCAGGATGGCTGAGCGGTCTAAGTCGCTGTGTTCGGGTCGCAGTCCCCACTGGAGGCGTGGGTTCGAATCCCAGAGATTCCCCCATAGGAATGAATGGTCGAAATGCTCCATTGAAATGAATGGCGGGCTACCAGGTGTCAAAGTCCCCCAATGGACATTGGAAGGAAAGAGCTGTCAGGATGGCTGAGCGGTCTAAGTCGCTGCATTCGGGTCGCAGTCCCCACTGGAGGCGTGGGTTCGAATCCCAGAGATTCCCCCATAGGAATGAATGGTCGAAATGCCCCATTGAAATGAATGGCGGGCTACCAGGTGTCAAAGACCCCCATTGAACCTGGGAAGGAAAGAGCTGTCAGGATGGCTGAGCGGTCTAAGTCGCGGCGTTCGGGTCGCAGTCCCCACTGGAGGCGAGGGTTCGAATCCCAGAGATTCCCCCATAGGAATGAATGGTCGAAATGCCCCATTGAAATGAATGGCGGGCTACCAGGTGTCGAAGTCCCCCATTGGACATTGGAAGGAAAGAGCTGTCAGGATGGCTGAGCGGTCTAAGTCGCTGTGTTCGGGTCGCAGTCCCCACTGGAGGCGTGGGTTCGAATCCCAGAGATTCCCCCATAGGAATGAATGGTCGAAATGCCCCATTGAAATGAATGGCGGGCTACCAGGTGTCAAAGTCCCCCAATGAACCTGGGAAGGAAACAGCTGTCAGGATGGCTGAGCGGTCTAAGTCGCTGCGTTCGGGTCGCAGTCCCCACTGGAGGCGAGGGTTCGAATCCCAGAGATTCCCCCATAGGAATGAATGGTCGAAATGCCGCATTGAAATGAATGGCGGGCTACCAGGTGTCAAAGTCCCCCAATGAACCTGGGAAGGAAAGAGCTGTCAGGATGGCTGAGCGGTCTAAGTCGCTGCGCTCGGGTCGCAGTCCCCACTGGAGGCGCGGGTTCGAATCCCAGAGATTCCCCCATAGGAATGAATGGTCGAAATGCCCCATTGAAATGAATGGCGGGCTACCAGGTGTCAAAGTCCCCCAATGAACCTGGGAAGGAAAGAGCTGTCAGGATGGCTGAGTGGTCTAAGTCGCTGCGCTCGGGTCGCAGTCCCCACTGGAGGCGCGGGTTCGAATCCCAGAGATTCCCCCATAGGAATGAATGGTCGAAATGCCCCATTGAAATGAATGGCGGGCTACCAGGTGTCAAAGTCCCCCAATGAACCTGGGAAGGAAAGAGCTGTCAGGATGGCTGAGTGGTCTAAGTCGCTGCGCTCGGGTCGCAGTCCCCACTGGAGGCGCGGGTTCGAATCCCAGAGATTCCCCCATAGGAATGAATGGTCGAAATGCCCAATTGAAATGAATGGCGGGCTACCAGGTGTCAAAGTCCCCCATTGAACCTTGGAAGGAAAGAGCTGTCAGGATGGCCGAGCGGTCTAAGTCGCTGCGCTAGGGTCGCAGTCCCCACTGAAGGAGCGGGTTCGAATCCCAGAGATTCCCCCATAGGAATGAATGGTCGAAATGCCCAATTGAAATGAATGGCGGGCTACCAGGTGTCAAAGTCCCCCATTGAACCTTGGAAGGAAAGAGCTGTCAGGATGGCCGAGCGGTCTAAGTCGCTGCGCTCGGGTCGCAGTCCCCACTGGAGGCGCGGGTTCGAATCCCAGAGATTCCCCCATAGGAATGAATGGTCGAAATGCCCAATTGAAATGAATGGCGGGCTACCAGGTGTCAAAGTCCCCCATTGAACCTTGGAAGGAAAGAGCTGTCAGGATGGCCGAGCGGTCTAAGTCGCTGCGTTCGGGTCGCAGTCCCCACTGGAGGCAAGGGTTCGAATCCCAGAGATTCCCCCATAGGAATGAATGGTCGAAATGCCCCATTGAAATGAATGGCGGGCTACCAGGTGTCAAAGTCCCCCAATGAACCTGGGAAGGAAAGAGCTGTCAGGATGGCCGAGCGGTCTAAGTCGCTGCGCTCGGGTCGCAGTCCCCACTGGAGACGCGGGTTCGAATCCCAGAGATTCCCCCATAGGAATGAATGGTCGAAATGCCCAATTGAAATGAATGGCGGGCTACCAGGTGTCAAAGTCCCCCATTGAACCTTGGAAGGAAAGAGCTGTCAGGATGGCTGAGCGGTCTAAGTCGCTGCGCTCGGGTCGCAGTCCCCACTGGAGGCGCGGGTTCGAATCCCAGAGATTCCCCCATAGGAATGAATGCTCGAAATGCCCCATTGAAATGAATGGCGGGCTACCAGGTGTCAAAGTCCCCCAATGAACCTGGGAAGGAAAGAGCTGTCAGGATGGCTGAGTGGTCTAAGTCGCTGCGCTCGGGTCGCAGTCCCCACTGGAGGCGCGGGTTCGAATCCCAGAGATTCCCCCATAGGAATGAATGGTCGAAATGCCCAATTGAAATGAATGGCGGGCTACCAGGTGTCAAAGTCCCCCAATGAACCTGGGAAGGAAAGAGCTGTCTGGATGGCCGAGCGGTCTAAGTCGCTGCGCTCGGGTCGCAGTCCCCACTGGAGGCGCGGGTTCGAATCCCAGAGATTCCCCCATAGGAATGAATGGTCGAAATGCCCAATTGAAATGAATGGCGGGCTACCAGGTGTCAAAGTCCCCCATTGAACCTTGGAAGGAAAGAGCTGTCAGGATGGCCGAGCGGTCTAAGTCGCTGCGCTCGGGTCGCAGTCCCCACTGGAGGCGCGGGTTCGAATCCCAGAGATTCCCCCATAGGAATGAATGGTCGAAATGCCCAATTGAAATGAATGGCGGGCTACCAGGTGTCAAAGTCCCCCATTGAACCTTGGAAGGAAAGAGCTGTCAGGATGGCCGAGCGGTCTAAGTCGCTGCGTTCGGGTCGCAGTCCCCACTGGAGGCAAGGGTTCGAATCCCAGAGATTCCCCCATAGGAATGAATGGTCGAAATGCCCCATTGAAATGAATGGCGGGCTACCAGGTGTCAAAGTCCCCCATTGAACCTTGGAAGGAAAGAGCTGTCAGGATGGCTGAGCGGTCTAAGTCGCTGCGCTCGGGTCGCAGTCCCCACTGGAGGCGCGGGTTCGAATCCCAGAGATTCCCCCATAGGAATGAATGCTCGAAATGCCCCATTGAAATGAATGGCGGGCTACCAGGTGTCAAAGTCCCCCAATGAACCTGGGAAGGAAAGAGCTGTCAGGATGGCTGAGTGGTCTAAGTCGCTGCGCTCGGGTCGCAGTCCCCACTGGAGGCGCGGGTTCGAATCCCAGAGATTCCCCCATAGGAATGAATGGTCGAAATGCCCAATTGAAATGAATGGCGGGCTACCAGGTGTCAAAGTCCCCCAATGAACCTGGGAAGGAAAGAGCTGTCTGAGTGGCCGAGCGGTCTAAGTCGCTGCGCTCGGGTCGCAGTCCCCACTGGAGGCGCGGGTTCGAATCCCAGAGATTCCCCCATAGGAATGAATGGTCGAAATGCCCAATTGAAATGAATGGCGGGCTACCAGGTGTCAAAGTCCCCCATTGAACCTTGGAAGGAAAGAGCTGTCAGGATGGCCGAGCGGTCTAAGTCGCTGCGCTCGGGTCGCAGTCCCCACTGGAGGCGCGGGTTCGAATCCCAGAGATTCCCCCATAGGAATGAATGGTCGAAATGCCCAATTGAAATGAATGGCGGGCTACCAGGTGTCAAAGTCCCCCATTGAACCTTGGAAGGAAAGAGCTGTCAGGATGGCCGAGCGGTCTAAGTCGCTGCGTTCGGGTCGCAGTCCCCACTGGAGGCAAGGGTTCGAATCCCAGAGATTCCCCCATAGGAATGAATGGTCGAAATGCCCCATTGAAATGAATGGCGGGCTACCAGGTGTCAAAGTCCCCCAATGAACCTGGGAAGGAAAGAGCTGTCAGGATGGCCGAGCGGTCTAAGTCGCTGCGCTCTGGTCGCAGTCCCCACTGGAGGCAAGGGTTCGAATCCCAGAGATTCCCCCATAGGAATGAATGGTCGAAATGCCCCATTGAAATGAATGGCGGGCTACCAGGTGTCAAAGTCCCCCAATGAACCTGGGAAGGAAAGAGCTGTCAGGATGGCCGAGCGGTCTAAGTCGCTGCGCTCTGGTCGCAGTCCCCACTGGAGGCGGGGGTTCGAATCCCAGAGATTCCCCCATAGGAATGAATGGTCGAAATGCCCAATTGAAATGAATGGCGGGCTACCAGGTGTCAAAATCCCCCAATGAACCTGGGAAGGAAAGAGCTGTCAGGATGGCCGAGCGGTCTAAGTCGCTGCGCTCGGGTCGCAGTCCCCACTGGAGACGCGGGTTCGAATCCCAGAGATTCCCCCATAGGAATGAATGGTCGAAATGCCCAATTGAAATGAATGGCGGGCTACCAGGTGTCAAAGTCCCCCATTGAACCTTGGAAGGAAAGAGCTGTCAGGATGGCTGAGCGGTCTAAGTCGCTGCGCTCGGGTCGCAGTCCCCACTGGAGGCGCGGGTTCGAATCCCAGAGATTCCCCCATAGGAATGAATGGTCGAAATGCCCCATTGAAATGAATGGCGGGCTACCAGGTGTCAAAGTCCCCCAATGAACCTGGGAAGGAAAGAGCTGTCAGGATGTCTGAGTGGTCTAAGTCGCTGCGCTCGGGTCGCAGTCCCCACTGGAGGCGCGGGTTCGAATCCCAGAGATTCCCCCATAGGAATGAATGGTCGAAATGCCCCATTGAAATGAATGGCGGGCTACCAGGTGTCAAAGTCCCCCAATGAACCTGGGAAGGAAAGAGCTGTCAGGATGGCTGAGTGGTCTAAGTCGCTGCGCTCGGGTCGCAGTCCCCACTGGAGGCGCGGGTTCGAATCCCAGAGATTCCCCCATAGGAATGAATGGTCGAAATGCCCCATTGAAATGAATGGCGGGCTACCAGGTGTCAAAGTCCCCACATGGACATTGGAAGGAAAGAGCTGTCAGGATGGCTGAGCGGTCTAAGTCGCTGTGTTCGGGTCGCAGTCCCCACTGGAGGCGTGGGTTCGAATCCCAGAGATTCCCCCATAGGAATGAATGGTCGAAATGCCCCATTGAAATGAATGGCGGGCTACCAGGTGTCAAAGTCCCCCATTGAACCTGGGAAGGAAAGAGCTCTCAGGATGGCCGAGTGGTCCAAGTCGCTGTGTTCGGGTCGCAGTCCCCACTGGAGGCGTGGGTTCGAATCCCAGAGATTCCCCCATAGGAATGAATGGTCGAAATGCCCCATTGAAATGAATGGCGGGCTACCAGGTGTCAAAGTCCCCACATGGACATTGGAAGGAAAGAGCTGTCAGGATGGCTGAGCGGTCTAAGTCGCTGTGTTCGGGTCGCAGTCCCCACTGGAGGCGTGGGTTCGAATCCCAGAGATTCCCCCATAGGAATGAATGGTCGAAATGCTCCATTGAAATGAATGGCGGGCTACCAGGTGTCAAAGTCCCCCAATGGACATTGGAAGGAAAGAGCTGTCAGGATGGCTGAGCGGTCTAAGTCGCTGCATTCGGGTCGCAGTCCCCACTGGAGGCGTGGGTTCGAATCCCAGAGATTCCCCCATAGGAATGAATGGTCGAAATGCCCCATTGAAATGAATGGCGGGCTACCAGGTGTCAAAGACCCCCATTGAACCTGGGAAGGAAAGAGCTGTCAGGATGGCTGAGCGGTCTAAGTCGCGGCGTTCGGGTCGCAGTCCCCACTGGAGGCGAGGGTTCGAATCCCAGAGATTCCCCCATAGGAATGAATGGTCGAAATGCCCCATTGAAATGAATGGCGGGCTACCAGGTGTCGAAGTCCCCCATTGGACATTGGAAGGAAAGAGCTGTCAGGATGGCTGAGCGGTCTAAGTCGCTGTGTTCGGGTCGCAGTCCCCACTGGAGGCGTGGGTTCGAATCCCAGAGATTCCCCCATAGGAATGAATGGTCGAAATGCCCCATTGAAATGAATGGCGGGCTACCAGGTGTCAAAGTCCCCCAATGAACCTGGGAAGGAAACAGCTGTCAGGATGGCTGAGCGGTCTAAGTCGCTGCGTTCGGGTCGCAGTCCCCACTGGAGGCGAGGGTTCGAATCCCAGAGATTCCCCCATAGGAATGAATGGTCGAAATGCCGCATTGAAATGAATGGCGGGCTACCAGGTGTCAAAGTCCCCCAATGGACATTGGAAGGGAAGAGCTGTCAGGATGGCTGAGCGGTCTAAGTCGCTGCGTTCGGGTCGCAGTCCCCACTGGAGGCGAGGGTTCGAATCCCAGAGATTCCCCCATAGGAATGAATGGTCGAAATGCCCCATTGAAATGAATGGCGGGCTACCAGGTGTCAAAGTCCCCCAATGAACCTGGGAAGGAAACAGCTGTCAGGATGGCTGAGCGGTCTAAGTCACTGCGTTCGGGTCGCAGTCCCCACTGGAGGCGAGGGTTCGAATCCCAGAGATTCCCCCATAGGAATGAATGGTCGAAATGGCGCATTGAAATGAATGGCGGGCTACCAGGTGTCAAAGTCCCCCAATGGACATTGGAAGGAAAGAGCTGTCAGGATGGCTGAGCGGTCTAAGTCGCTGTGTTCGGGTCGCAGTCCCCACTGGAGGCGTGGGTTCGAATCCCAGAGATTCCCCCATAGGAATGAATGGTCGAAATGCTCCATTGAAATGAATGGCGGGCTACCAGGTGTCAAAGTCCCCCAATGGACATTGGAAGGAAAGAGCTGTCAGGATGGCTGAGCGGTCTAAGTCGCTGCATTCGGGTCGCAGTCCCCACTGGAGGCGTGGGTTCGAATCCCAGAGATTCCCCCATAGGAATGAATGGTCGAAATGCCCCATTGAAATGAATGGCGGGCTACCAGGTGTCAAAGTCCCCCAATGGACATTGGAAGGAAAGAGCTGTCAGGATGGCTGAGCGGTCTAAGTCGCTGTGTTCGGGTCGCAGTCCCCACTGGAGGCGTGGGTTCGAATCCCAGAGATTCCCCCATAGGAATGAATGGTCGAAATGCTCCATTGAAATGAATGGCGGCCCCACTGGAGGCGAGGGTTCGAATCCCAGAGATTCCCCCATAGGAATGAATGGTCGAAATGCCCCATTGAAATGAATGGCGGGCTACCAGGTGTCAAAGTCCCCCAATGAACCTGGGAAGGAAAGAGCTGTCAGGATGGCCGAGCGGTCTAAGTCGCTGCGCTCGGGTCGCTGCCCCACTGGAGGCGAGGGTTCGAATCCCAGAGATTCCCCCATCGGAATGAATGGTCGAAATGCCCCATTGAAATGAATGGCGGGCTACCAGGTGTCAAAGTCCCCCAATGAACCTGGGAAGGAAAGAGCTGTCAGGATGGCCGAGCGGTCTAAGTCGCTGCGCTCGGGTCGCAGTCCCCACTGGAGGCGCGGGTTTGAATCCCAGAGATTCCCCCATAGGAATGAAAGGTCGAAATGCCCAATTGAAATAAATGGCGGGCTACCAGGTGTCAAAGTCCCCCAATGAACCTGGGAAGGAAAGAGCTGTCAGGATGGCTGAGCGGTCTAAGTCGCTGCGCTCGGGTCGCAGTCCCCACTGGAGGCGCGGGTTCGAATCCCAGAGATTTCCCCATAGGAATGAATGGTCGAAATGCCCAATTGAAATGAATGGCGGGCTACCAGGTGTCAAAGTCCCCCATTGAACCTTGGAAGGAAAGAGCTGTCAGGATGGCTGAGCGGTCTAAGTCGCTGCGCTCGGGTCGCAGTCCCCACTGGAGGCGCGGGTTCGAATCCCAGAGATTCCCCCATAGGAATGAATGGTCGAAATGCCCCATTGAAATGAATGGCGGGCTACCAGGTGTCAAAGTCCCCCAATGAACCTGGGAAGGAAAGAGCTGTCAGGATGGCTGAGTGGTCTAAGTCGCTGCGCTCGGGTCGCAGTCCCCACTGGAGGCGCGGGTTCGAATCCCAGAGATTCCCCCATAGGAATGAATGGTCGAAATGCCCAATTGAAATGAATGGCGGGCTACCAGGTGTCAAAGTCCCCCAATGAACCTGGGAAGGAAAGAGCTGTCTGGATGGCCGAGCGGTCTAAGTCGCTGCGCTCGGGTCGCAGTCCCCACTGGAGGCGCGGGTTCGAATCCCAGAGATTCCCCCATAGGAATGAATGGTCGAAATGCCCAATTGAAATGAATGGCGGGCTACCAGGTGTCAAAGTCCCCCAATGAACCTGGGAAGGAAAGAGCTGTCAGGATGGCCGAGCGGTCTAAGTCGCTGCGCTCGGGTCGCAGTCCCCACTGGAGGCGAGGGTTCGAATCCCAGAGATTCCCCCATAGGAATGAATGGTCGAAATGCCCAATTGAAATGAATGGCGGGCTACCAGGTGTCAAAGTCCCCCATTGAACCTTGGAAGGAAAGACCTGTCAGGATGGCCGAGCGGTCTAAGTCGCTGCGCTCGGGTCGCAGTCCCCACTGGAGGCGCGGGTTCGAATCCCAGAGATTCCCCCATAGGAATGAATGGTCGAAATGCCCAATTGAAATGAATGGCGGGCTACCAGGTGTCAAAGTCCCCCATTGAACCTTGGAAGGAAAGAGCTGTCTGGATGGCCGAGCGGTCTAAGTCGCTGCGCTCGGGTCGCAGTCCCCACTGGAGGCGTGGGTTCCAATCCCAGAGATTCCCCCATAGGAATGAATGGTCGAAATGCCCCATTGAAATGAATGGCGGGCTACCAGGTGTCAAAGTCCCCCAATGAACCTGGGAAGGAAAGAGCTGTCAGGAAGGCTGAGCGGTCTAAGTCGCTGCGTTCGGGTCGCAGTCCCCATTGGAGGCGAGGGTTCGAATCCCAGAGATTCCCCCATAGGAATGAATGGTCGAAATGCCCAATTGAAATGAATGGCGGGCTACCAGGTGTCAAAGTCCCCCAATGAACCTGGGAAGGAAAGAGCTGTCAGGATGGCCGAGCGGTCTAAGTCGCTGCGCTAGGGTCGCAGTCCCCACTGAAGGCGCGGGTTCGAATCCCAGAGATTCCCCCATAGGAATGAATGGTCGAAATGCCCAATTGAAATGAATGGCGGGCTACCAGGTGTCAAAGTCCCCCATTGAACCTTGGAAGGAAAGAGCTGTCAGGATGGCCGAGCGGTCTAAGTCGCTGCGCTCGGGTCGCAGTCCCCACTGGAGGCGCGGGTTCGAATCCCAGAGATTCCCCCATAGGAATGAATGGTCGAAATGCCCAATTGAAATGAATGGCGGGCTACCAGGTGTCAAAGTCCCCCAATGAACCTGGGAAGGAAAGAGCTTTCAGGATGGCCGAGCGGTCTAAGTCGCTGCGCTCGGGTCGCAGTCCCCACTGGAGGCGAGGGTTCGAATCCCAGAGATTCCCCCATAGGAATGAATGGTCGAAATGCCCAATTGAAATGAATGGCGGGCTACCAGGTGTCAAAGTCCCCCAATGTACCTGGGAAGGAAAGAGCTGTCTGGATGGCCGAGCGGTCTAAGTCGCTGCGCTCGGGTCGCAGTCCCCACTGGAGGCGCGGGTTCGAATCCCAGAGATTCCCCCATAGGAATGAATGGTCGAAATGCCCAATTGAAATGAATGGCGGGCTACCAGGTGTCAAAGTCCCCCAATGAACCTGGGAAGGAAAGAGCTGTCAGGATGGCCGAGCGGTCTAAGTCGCTGCGCTCGGGTCGCTGCCCCACTGGAGGCGAGGGTTCGAATCCCAGAGATTCCCCCATAGGAATGAATGGTCGAAATGCCCCATTGAAATGAATGGCGGGCTACCAGGTGTCAAAGTCCCCCAATGAAGCTGGGAAGGAAAGAGCTGTCAGGATGGCCGAGCGGTCTAAGTCGCTGCGCTCGGGTCGCAGTCCCCACTGGAGGCGCGGGTTTGAATCCCAGAGATTCCCCCATAGGAATGAAAGGTCGAAATGCCCAATTAAAATAAATGGCGGGCTACCAGGTGTCAAAGTCCCCCAATGAACCTGGGAAGGAAAGAGCTGTCAGGATGGCTGAGCGGTCTAAGTCGCTGCGCTCGGGTCGCAGTCCCCACTGGAGGCGCGGGTTCGAATCCCAGAGATTCCCCCATAGGAATGAATGGTCGAAATGCCCCATTGAAATGAATGGCGGGCTACCAGGTGTCAAAGTCCCCCAATGAACCTGGGAAGGAAAGAGCTGTCAGGATGGCTGAGTGGTCTAAGTCGCTGCGCTCGGGTCGCAGTCCCCACTGGAGGCGCGGGTTCGAATCCCAGAGATTCCCCCATAGGAATGAATGGTCGAAATGCCCCATTGAAATGAATGGCGGGCTAACAGGTGTCAAAGTCCCCCAATGAACCTGGGAAGGAAAGAGCTGTCAGGATGGCTGAGTGGTCTAAGTCGCTGCGCTCGGGTCGCAGTCCCCACTGGAGGCGCGGGTTCGAATCCCAGAGATTCCCCCATAGGAATGAATGGTCGAAATGCCCAATTGAAATGAATGGCGGGCTACCAGGTGTCAAAGTCCCCCATTGAACCTTGGAAGGAAAGAGCTGTCAGGATGGCCGAGCGGTCTAAGTCGCTGCGCTAGGGTCGCAGTCCCCACTGAAGGAGCGGGTTCGAATCCCAGAGATTCCCCCATAGGAATGAATGGTCGAAATGCCCAATTGAAATGAATGGCGGGCTACCAGGTGTCAAAGTCCCCCATTGAACCTTGGAAGGAAAGAGCTGTCAGGATGGCCGAGCGGTCTAAGTCGCTGCGCTCGGGTCGCAGTCCCCACTGGAGGCGCGGGTTCGAATCCCAGAGATTCCCCTATAGGAATGAATGGTCGAAATACCCAATTGAAATGAATGGCGGGCTACCAGGTGTCAAAGTCCCCCATTGAACCTTGGAAGGAAAGAGCTGTCAGGATGGCCGAGCGGTCTAAGTCGCTGCGTTCGGGTCGCAGTCCCCACTGGAGGCAAGGGTTCGAATCCCAGAGATTCCCCCATAGGAATGAATGGTCGAAATGCCCCATTGAAATGAATGGCGGGCTACCAGGTGTCAAAGTCCCCCAATGAACCTGGGAAGGAAAGAGCTGTCAGGATGGCCGAGCGGTCTAAGTCGCTGCGCTCTGGTCGCAGTCCCCACTGGAGGCGGGGGTTCGAATCCCAGAGATTCCCCCATAGGAATGAATGGTCGAAATGCCCAATTGAAATGAATGGCGGGCTACCAGGTGTCAAAGTCCCCCAATGAACCTGGGAAGGAAAGAGCTGTCAGGATGGCCGAGCGGTCTAAGTCGCTGCGCTCTGGTCGCAGTCCCCACTGGAGGCGTGGGTTCGAATCCCAGAGATTCCCCCATAGGAATGAATGGTCGAAATGCCCCATTGAAATGAATGGCGGGCTACCAGGTGTCAAAGTCCCCACATGGACATTGGAAGGAAAGAGCTGTCAGGATGGCTGAGCGGTCTAAGTCGCTGTGTTCGGGTCGCAGTCCCCACTGGAGGCGTGGGTTCGAATCCCAGAGATTCCCCCATAGGAATGAATGGTCGAAATGCTCCATTGAAATGAATGGCGGGCTACCAGGTGTCAAAGTCCCCCAATGGACATTGGAAGGAAAGAGCTGTCAGGATGGCTGAGCGGTCTAAGTCGCTGCATTCGGGTCGCAGTCCCCACTGGAGGCGTGGGTTCGAATCCCAGAGATTCCCCCATAGGAATGAATGGTCGAAATGCCCCATTGAAATGAATGGCGGGCTACCAGGTGTCAAAGACCCCCATTGAACCTGGGAAGGAAAGAGCTGTCAGGATGGCTGAGCGGTCTAAGTCGCGGCGTTCGGGTCGCAGTCCCCACTGGAGGCGAGGGTTCGAATCCCAGAGATTCCCCCATAGGAATGAATGGTCGAAATGCCCCATTGAAATGAATGGCGGGCTACCAGGTGTCGAAGTCCCCCATTGGACATTGGAAGGAAAGAGCTGTCAGGATGGCTGAGCGGTCTAAGTCGCTGTGTTCGGGTCGCAGTCCCCACTGGAGGCGTGGGTTCGAATCCCAGAGATTCCCCCATAGGAATGAATGGTCGAAATGCCCCATTGAAATGAATGGCGGGCTACCAGGTGTCAAAGTCCCCCAATGAACCTGGGAAGGAAACAGCTGTCAGGATGGCCGAGCGGTCTAAGTCGCTGCGCTAGGGTCGCAGTCCCCACTGAAGGCGCGGGTTCGAATCCCAGAGATTCCCCCATAGGAATGAATGGTCGAAATGCCCAATTGAAATGAATGGCGGGCTACCAGGTGTCAAAGTCCCCCATTGAACCTTGGAAGGAAAGAGCTGTCAGGATGGCCGAGCGGTCTAAGTCGCTGCGCTCGGGTCGCTGCCCCACTGGAGGCGAGGGTTCGAATCCCAGAGATTCCCCCATAGGAATGAATGGTCGAAATGCCCCATTGAAATGAATGGCGGGCTACCAGGTGTCAAAGTCCCCCAATGAAGCTGGGAAGGAAAGAGCTGTCAGGATGGCCGAGCGGTCTAAGTCGCTGCGCTCGGGTCGCAGTCCCCACTGGAGGCGCGGGTTTGAATCCCAGAGATTCCCCCATAGGAATGAAAGGTCGAAATGCCCAATTAAAATAAATGGCGGGCTACCAGGTGTCAAAGTCCCCCAATGAACCTGGGAAGGAAAGAGCTGTCAGGATGGCTGAGCGGTCTAAGTCGCTGCGCTCGGGTCGCAGTCCCCACTGGAGGCGCGGGTTCGAATCCCAGAGATTCCCCCATAGGAATGAATGGTCGAAATGCCCCATTGAAATGAATGGCGGGCTACCAGGTGTCAAAGTCCCCCAATGAACCTGGGAAGGAAAGAGCTGTCAGGATGGCTGAGTGGTCTAAGTCGCTGCGCTCGGGTCGCAGTCCCCACTGGAGGCGCGGGTTCGAATCCCAGAGATTCCCCCATAGGAATGAATGGTCGAAATGCCCCATTGAAATGAATGGCGGGCTAACAGGTGTCAAAGTCCCCCAATGAACCTGGGAAGGAAAGAGCTGTCAGGATGGCTGAGTGGTCTAAGTCGCTGCGCTCGGGTCGCAGTCCCCACTGGAGGCGCGGGTTCGAATCCCAGAGATTCCCCCATAGGAATGAATGGTCGAAATGCCCAATTGAAATGAATGGCGGGCTACCAGGTGTCAAAGTCCCCCATTGAACCTTGGAAGGAAAGAGCTGTCAGGATGGCCGAGCGGTCTAAGTCGCTGCGCTAGGGTCGCAGTCCCCACTGAAGGAGCGGGTTCGAATCCCAGAGATTCCCCCATAGGAATGAATGGTCGAAATGCCCAATTGAAATGAATGGCGGGCTACCAGGTGTCAAAGTCCCCCATTGAACCTTGGAAGGAAAGAGCTGTCAGGATGGCCGAGCGGTCTAAGTCGCTGCGCTCGGGTCGCAGTCCCCACTGGAGGCGCGGGTTCGAATCCCAGAGATTCCCCTATAGGAATGAATGGTCGAAATACCCAATTGAAATGAATGGCGGGCTACCAGGTGTCAAAGTCCCCCATTGAACCTTGGAAGGAAAGAGCTGTCAGGATGGCCGAGCGGTCTAAGTCGCTGCGTTCGGGTCGCAGTCCCCACTGGAGGCAAGGGTTCGAATCCCAGAGATTCCCCCATAGGAATGAATGGTCGAAATGCCCCATTGAAATGAATGGCGGGCTACCAGGTGTCAAAGTCCCCCAATGAACCTGGGAAGGAAAGAGCTGTCAGGATGGCCGAGCGGTCTAAGTCGCTGCGCTCTGGTCGCAGTCCCCACTGGAGGCGGGGGTTCGAATCCCAGAGATTCCCCCATAGGAATGAATGGTCGAAATGCCCAATTGAAATGAATGGCGGGCTACCAGGTGTCAAAGTCCCCCAATGAACCTGGGAAGGAAAGAGCTGTCAGGATGGCCGAGCGGTCTAAGTCGCTGCGCTCTGGTCGCAGTCCCCACTGGAGGCGTGGGTTCGAATCCCAGAGATTCCCCCATAGGAATGAATGGTCGAAATGCCCCATTGAAATGAATGGCGGGCTACCAGGTGTCAAAGTCCCCACATGGACATTGGAAGGAAAGAGCTGTCAGGATGGCTGAGCGGTCTAAGTCGCTGTGTTCGGGTCGCAGTCCCCACTGGAGGCGTGGGTTCGAATCCCAGAGATTCCCCCATAGGAATGAATGGTCGAAATGCTCCATTGAAATGAATGGCGGGCTACCAGGTGTCAAAGTCCCCCAATGGACATTGGAAGGAAAGAGCTGTCAGGATGGCTGAGCGGTCTAAGTCGCTGCATTCGGGTCGCAGTCCCCACTGGAGGCGTGGGTTCGAATCCCAGAGATTCCCCCATAGGAATGAATGGTCGAAATGCCCCATTGAAATGAATGGCGGGCTACCAGGTGTCAAAGACCCCCATTGAACCTGGGAAGGAAAGAGCTGTCAGGATGGCTGAGCGGTCTAAGTCGCGGCGTTCGGGTCGCAGTCCCCACTGGAGGCGAGGGTTCGAATCCCAGAGATTCCCCCATAGGAATGAATGGTCGAAATGCCCCATTGAAATGAATGGCGGGCTACCAGGTGTCGAAGTCCCCCATTGGACATTGGAAGGAAAGAGCTGTCAGGATGGCTGAGCGGTCTAAGTCGCTGTGTTCGGGTCGCAGTCCCCACTGGAGGCGTGGGTTCGAATCCCAGAGATTCCCCCATAGGAATGAATGGTCGAAATGCCCCATTGAAATGAATGGCGGGCTACCAGGTGTCAAAGTCCCCCAATGAACCTGGGAAGGAAACAGCTGTCAGGATGGCTGAGCGGTCTAAGTCGCTGCGTTCGGGTCGCAGTCCCCACTGGAGGCGAGGGTTCGAATCCCAGAGATTCCCCCATAGGAATGAATGGTCGAAATGCCGCATTGAAATGAATGGCGGGCTACCAGGTGTCAAAGTCCCCCAATGGACATTGGAAGGGAAGAGCTGTCAGGATGGCTGAGCGGTCTAAGTCGCTGCGTTCGGGTCGCAGTCCCCACTGGAGGCGAGGGTTCGAATCCCAGAGATTCCCCCATAGGAATGAATGGTCGAAATGCCCCATTGAAATGAATGGCGGGCTACCAGGTGTCAAAGTCCCCCAATGAACCTGGGAAGGAAACAGCTGTCAGGATGGCTGAGCGGTCTAAGTCACTGCGTTCGGGTCGCAGTCCCCACTGGAGGCGAGGGTTCGAATCCCAGAGATTCCCCCATAGGAATGAATGGTCGAAATGGCGCATTGAAATGAATGGCGGGCTACCAGGTGTCAAAGTCCCCCAATGGACATTGGAAGGAAAGAGCTGTCAGGATGGCTGAGCGGTCTAAGTCGCTGTGTTCGGGTCGCAGTCCCCACTGGAGGCGTGGGTTCGAATCCCAGAGATTCCCCCATAGGAATGAATGGTCGAAATGCTCCATTGAAATGAATGGCGGGCTACCAGGTGTCAAAGTCCCCCAATGGACATTGGAAGGAAAGAGCTGTCAGGATGGCTGAGCGGTCTAAGTCGCTGCATTCGGGTCGCAGTCCCCACTGGAGGCGTGGGTTCGAATCCCAGAGATTCCCCCATAGGAATGAATGGTCGAAATGCCCCATTGAAATGAATGGCGGGCTACCAGGTGTCAAAGTCCCCCAATGGACATTGGAAGGAAAGAGCTGTCAGGATGGCTGAGCGGTCTAAGTCGCTGTGTTCGGGTCGCAGTCCCCACTGGAGGCGTGGGTTCGAATCCCAGAGATTCCCCCATAGGAATGAATGGTCGAAATGCTCCATTGAAATGAATGGCGGCCCCACTGGAGGCGAGGGTTCGAATCCCAGAGATTCCCCCATAGGAATGAATGGTCGAAATGCCCCATTGAAATGAATGGCGGGCTACCAGGTGTCAAAGTCCCCCAATGAACCTGGGAAGGAAAGAGCTGTCAGGATGGCCGAGCGGTCTAAGTCGCTGCGCTCGGGTCGCTGCCCCACTGGAGGCGAGGGTTCGAATCCCAGAGATTCCCCCATCGGAATGAATGGTCGAAATGCCCCATTGAAATGAATGGCGGGCTACCAGGTGTCAAAGTCCCCCAATGAACCTGGGAAGGAAAGAGCTGTCAGGATGGCCGAGCGGTCTAAGTCGCTGCGCTCGGGTCGCAGTCCCCACTGGAGGCGCGGGTTTGAATCCCAGAGATTCCCCCATAGGAATGAAAGGTCGAAATGCCCAATTGAAATAAATGGCGGGCTACCAGGTGTCAAAGTCCCCCAATGAACCTGGGAAGGAAAGAGCTGTCAGGATGGCTGAGCGGTCTAAGTCGCTGCGCTCGGGTCGCAGTCCCCACTGGAGGCGCGGGTTCGAATCCCAGAGATTTCCCCATAGGAATGAATGGTCGAAATGCCCAATTGAAATGAATGGCGGGCTACCAGGTGTCAAAGTCCCCCATTGAACCTTGGAAGGAAAGAGCTGTCAGGATGGCTGAGCGGTCTAAGTCGCTGCGCTCGGGTCGCAGTCCCCACTGGAGGCGCGGGTTCGAATCCCAGAGATTCCCCCATAGGAATGAATGGTCGAAATGCCCCATTGAAATGAATGGCGGGCTACCAGGTGTCAAAGTCCCCCAATGAACCTGGGAAGGAAAGAGCTGTCAGGATGGCTGAGTGGTCTAAGTCGCTGCGCTCGGGTCGCAGTCCCCACTGGAGGCGCGGGTTCGAATCCCAGAGATTCCCCCATAGGAATGAATGGTCGAAATGCCCAATTGAAATGAATGGCGGGCTACCAGGTGTCAAAGTCCCCCAATGAACCTGGGAAGGAAAGAGCTGTCTGGATGGCCGAGCGGTCTAAGTCGCTGCGCTCGGGTCGCAGTCCCCACTGGAGGCGCGGGTTCGAATCCCAGAGATTCCCCCATAGGAATGAATGGTCGAAATGCCCAATTGAAATGAATGGCGGGCTACCAGGTGTCAAAGTCCCCCAATGAACCTGGGAAGGAAAGAGCTGTCAGGATGGCCGAGCGGTCTAAGTCGCTGCGCTCGGGTCGCAGTCCCCACTGGAGGCGAGGGTTCGAATCCCAGAGATTCCCCCATAGGAATGAATGGTCGAAATGCCCAATTGAAATGAATGGCGGGCTACCAGGTGTCAAAGTCCCCCATTGAACCTTGGAAGGAAAGACCTGTCAGGATGGCCGAGCGGTCTAAGTCGCTGCGCTCGGGTCGCAGTCCCCACTGGAGGCGCGGGTTCGAATCCCAGAGATTCCCCCATAGGAATGAATGGTCGAAATGCCCAATTGAAATGAATGGCGGGCTACCAGGTGTCAAAGTCCCCCATTGAACCTTGGAAGGAAAGAGCTGTCTGGATGGCCGAGCGGTCTAAGTCGCTGCGCTCGGGTCGCAGTCCCCACTGGAGGCGTGGGTTCCAATCCCAGAGATTCCCCCATAGGAATGAATGGTCGAAATGCCCCATTGAAATGAATGGCGGGCTACCAGGTGTCAAAGTCCCCCAATGAACCTGGGAAGGAAAGAGCTGTCAGGAAGGCTGAGCGGTCTAAGTCGCTGCGTTCGGGTCGCAGTCCCCATTGGAGGCGAGGGTTCGAATCCCAGAGATTCCCCCATAGGAATGAATGGTCGAAATGCCCAATTGAAATGAATGGCGGGCTACCAGGTGTCAAAGTCCCCCAATGAACCTGGGAAGGAAAGAGCTGTCAGGATGGCCGAGCGGTCTAAGTCGCTGCGCTAGGGTCGCAGTCCCCACTGAAGGCGCGGGTTCGAATCCCAGAGATTCCCCCATAGGAATGAATGGTCGAAATGCCCAATTGAAATGAATGGCGGGCTACCAGGTGTCAAAGTCCCCCATTGAACCTTGGAAGGAAAGAGCTGTCAGGATGGCCGAGCGGTCTAAGTCGCTGCGCTCGGGTCGCAGTCCCCACTGGAGGCGCGGGTTCGAATCCCAGAGATTCCCCCATAGGAATGAATGGTCGAAATGCCCAATTGAAATGAATGGCGGGCTACCAGGTGTCAAAGTCCCCCAATGAACCTGGGAAGGAAAGAGCTTTCAGGATGGCCGAGCGGTCTAAGTCGCTGCGCTCGGGTCGCAGTCCCCACTGGAGGCGAGGGTTCGAATCCCAGAGATTCCCCCATAGGAATGAATGGTCGAAATGCCCAATTGAAATGAATGGCGGGCTACCAGGTGTCAAAGTCCCCCAATGTACCTGGGAAGGAAAGAGCTGTCTGGATGGCCGAGCGGTCTAAGTCGCTGCGCTCGGGTCGCAGTCCCCACTGGAGGCGCGGGTTCGAATCCCAGAGATTCCCCCATAGGAATGAATGGTCGAAATGCCCAATTGAAATGAATGGCGGGCTACCAGGTGTCAAAGTCCCCCAATGAACCTGGGAAGGAAAGAGCTGTCAGGATGGCCGAGCGGTCTAAGTCGCTGCGCTCGGGTCGCTGCCCCACTGGAGGCGAGGGTTCGAATCCCAGAGATTCCCCCATAGGAATGAATGGTCGAAATGCCCCATTGAAATGAATGGCGGGCTACCAGGTGTCAAAGTCCCCCAATGAAGCTGGGAAGGAAAGAGCTGTCAGGATGGCCGAGCGGTCTAAGTCGCTGCGCTCGGGTCGCAGTCCCCACTGGAGGCGCGGGTTTGAATCCCAGAGATTCCCCCATAGGAATGAAAGGTCGAAATGCCCAATTGAAATAAATGGCGGGCTACCAGGTGTCAAAGTCCCCCAATGAACCTGGGAAGGAAAGAGCTGTCAGGATGGCTGAGCGGTCTAAGTCGCTGCGCTCGGGTCGCAGTCCCCACTGGAGGCGCGGGTTCGAATCCCAGAGATTCCCCCATAGGAATGAATGGTCGAAATGCCCCATTGAAATGAATGGCGGGCTACCAGGTGTCAAAGTCCCCCAATGAACCTGGGAAGGAAAGAGCTGTCAGGATGGCTGAGTGGTCTAAGTCGCTGCGCTCGGGTCGCAGTCCCCACTGGAGGCGCGGGTTCGAATCCCAGAGATTCCCCCATAGGAATGAATGGTCGAAATGCCCCATTGAAATGAATGGCGGGCTAACAGGTGTCAAAGTCCCCCAATGAACCTGGGAAGGAAAGAGCTGTCAGGATGGCTGAGTGGTCTAAGTCGCTGCGCTCGGGTCGCAGTCCCCACTGGAGGCGCGGGTTCGAATCCCAGAGATTCCCCCATAGGAATGAATGGTCGAAATGCCCAATTGAAATGAATGGCGGGCTACCAGGTGTCAAAGTCCCCCATTGAACCTTGGAAGGAAAGAGCTGTCAGGATGGCCGAGCGGTCTAAGTCGCTGCGCTAGGGTCGCAGTCCCCACTGAAGGAGCGGGTTCGAATCCCAGAGATTCCCCCATAGGAATGAATGGTCGAAATGCCCAATTGAAATGAATGGCGGGCTACCAGGTGTCAAAGTCCCCCATTGAACCTTGGAAGGAAAGAGCTGTCAGGATGGCCGAGCGGTCTAAGTCGCTGCGCTCGGGTCGCAGTCCCCACTGGAGGCGCGGGTTCGAATCCCAGAGATTCCCCTATAGGAATGAATGGTCGAAATACCCAATTGAAATGAATGGCGGGCTACCAGGTGTCAAAGTCCCCCATTGAACCTTGGAAGGAAAGAGCTGTCAGGATGGCCGAGCGGTCTAAGTCGCTGCGTTCGGGTCGCAGTCCCCACTGGAGGCAAGGGTTCGAATCCCAGAGATTCCCCCATAGGAATGAATGGTCGAAATGCCCCATTGAAATGAATGGCGGGCTACCAGGTGTCAAAGTCCCCCAATGAACCTGGGAAGGAAAGAGCTGTCAGGATGGCCGAGCGGTCTAAGTCGCTGCGCTCGGGTCGCAGTCCCCACTGGAGACGCGGGTTCGAATCCCAGAGATTCCCCCATAGGAATGAATGGTCGAAATGCCCAATTGAAATGAATGGCGGGCTACCAGGTGTCAAAGTCCCCCATTGAACCTTGGAAGGAAAGAGCTGTCAGGATGGCTGAGCGGTCTAAGTCGCTGCGCTCGGGTCGCAGTCCCCACTGGAGGCGCGGGTTCGAATCCCAGAGATTCCCCCATAGGAATGAATGCTCGAAATGCCCCATTGAAATGAATGGCGGGCTACCAGGTGTCAAAGTCCCCCAATGAACCTGGGAAGGAAAGAGCTGTCAGGATGGCTGAGTGGTCTAAGTCGCTGCGCTCGGGTCGCAGTCCCCACTGGAGGCGCGGGTTCGAATCCCAGAGATTCCCCCATAGGAATGAATGGTCGAAATGCCCAATTGAAATGAATGGCGGGCTACCAGGTGTCAAAGTCCCCCAATGAACCTGGGAAGGAAAGAGCTGTCTGGATGGCCGAGCGGTCTAAGTCGCTGCGCTCGGGTCGCAGTCCCCACTGGAGGCGCGGGTTCGAATCCCAGAGATTCCCCCATAGGAATGAATGGTCGAAATGCCCAATTGAAATGAATGGCGGGCTACCAGGTGTCAAAGTCCCCCATTGAACCTTGGAAGGAAAGAGCTGTCAGGATGGCCGAGCGGTCTAAGTCGCTGCGCTCGGGTCGCAGTCCCCACTGGAGGCGCGGGTTCGAATCCCAGAGATTCCCCCATAGGAATGAATGGTCGAAATGCCCAATTGAAATGAATGGCGGGCTACCAGGTGTCAAAGTCCCCCATTGAACCTTGGAAGGAAAGAGCTGTCAGGATGGCCGAGCGGTCTAAGTCGCTGCGTTCGGGTCGCAGTCCCCACTGGAGGCAAGGGTTCGAATCCCAGAGATTCCCCCATAGGAATGAATGGTCGAAATGCCCCATTGAAATGAATGGCGGGCTACCAGGTGTCAAAGTCCCCCAATGAACCTGGGAAGGAAAGAGCTGTCAGGATGGCCGAGCGGTCTAAGTCGCTGCGCTCTGGTCGCAGTCCCCACTGGAGGCGGGGGTTCGAATCCCAGAGATTCCCCCATAGGAATGAATGGTCGAAATGCCCAATTGAAATGAATGGCGGGCTACCAGGTGTCAAAGTCCCCCAATGAACCTGGGAAGGAAAGAGCTGTCAGGATGGCCGAGCGGTCTAAGTCGCTGCGCTCTGGTCGCAGTCCCCACTGGAGGCGTGGGTTCGAATCCCAGAGATTCCCCCATAGGAATGAATGGTCGAAATGCCCCATTGAAATGAATGGCGGGCTACCAGGTGTCAAAGTCCCCACATGGACATTGGAAGGAAAGAGCTGTCAGGATGGCTGAGCGGTCTAAGTCGCTGTGTTCGGGTCGCAGTCCCCACTGGAGGCGTGGGTTCGAATCCCAGAGATTCCCCCATAGGAATGAATGGTCGAAATGCTCCATTGAAATGAATGGCGGGCTACCAGGTGTCAAAGTCCCCCAATGGACATTGGAAGGAAAGAGCTGTCAGGATGGCTGAGCGGTCTAAGTCGCTGCATTCGGGTCGCAGTCCCCACTGGAGGCGTGGGTTCGAATCCCAGAGATTCCCCCATAGGAATGAATGGTCGAAATGCCCCATTGAAATGAATGGCGGGCTACCAGGTGTCAAAGACCCCCATTGAACCTGGGAAGGAAAGAGCTGTCAGGATGGCTGAGCGGTCTAAGTCGCGGCGTTCGGGTCGCAGTCCCCACTGGAGGCGAGGGTTCGAATCCCAGAGATTCCCCCATAGGAATGAATGGTCGAAATGCCCCATTGAAATGAATGGCGGGCTACCAGGTGTCGAAGTCCCCCATTGGACATTGGAAGGAAAGAGCTGTCAGGATGGCTGAGCGGTCTAAGTCGCTGTGTTCGGGTCGCAGTCCCCACTGGAGGCGTGGGTTCGAATCCCAGAGATTCCCCCATAGGAATGAATGGTCGAAATGCCCCATTGAAATGAATGGCGGGCTACCAGGTGTCAAAGTCCCCCAATGAACCTGGGAAGGAAACAGCTGTCAGGATGGCTGAGCGGTCTAAGTCGCTGCGTTCGGGTCGCAGTCCCCACTGGAGGCGAGGGTTCGAATCCCAGAGATTCCCCCATAGGAATGAATGGTCGAAATGCCGCATTGAAATGAATGGCGGGCTACCAGGTGTCAAAGTCCCCCAATGGACATTGGAAGGGAAGAGCTGTCAGGATGGCTGAGCGGTCTAAGTCGCTGCGTTCGGGTCGCAGTCCCCACTGGAGGCGAGGGTTCGAATCCCAGAGATTCCCCCATAGGAATGAATGGTCGAAATGCCCCATTGAAATGAATGGCGGGCTACCAGGTGTCAAAGTCCCCCAATGAACCTGGGAAGGAAACAGCTGTCAGGATGGCTGAGCGGTCTAAGTCACTGCGTTCGGGTCGCAGTCCCCACTGGAGGCGAGGGTTCGAATCCCAGAGATTCCCCCATAGGAATGAATGGTCGAAATGGCGCATTGAAATGAATGGCGGGCTACCAGGTGTCAAAGTCCCCCAATGGACATTGGAAGGAAAGAGCTGTCAGGATGGCTGAGCGGTCTAAGTCGCTGTGTTCGGGTCGCAGTCCCCACTGGAGGCGTGGGTTCGAATCCCAGAGATTCCCCCATAGGAATGAATGGTCGAAATGCTCCATTGAAATGAATGGCGGGCTACCAGGTGTCAAAGTCCCCCAATGGACATTGGAAGGAAAGAGCTGTCAGGATGGCTGAGCGGTCTAAGTCGCTGCATTCGGGTCGCAGTCCCCACTGGAGGCGTGGGTTCGAATCCCAGAGATTCCCCCATAGGAATGAATGGTCGAAATGCCCCATTGAAATGAATGGCGGGCTACCAGGTGTCAAAGTCCCCCAATGGACATTGGAAGGAAAGAGCTGTCAGGATGGCTGAGCGGTCTAAGTCGCTGTGTTCGGGTCGCAGTCCCCACTGGAGGCGTGGGTTCGAATCCCAGAGATTCCCCCATAGGAATGAATGGTCGAAATGCTCCATTGAAATGAATGGCGGCCCCACTGGAGGCGAGGGTTCGAATCCCAGAGATTCCCCCATAGGAATGAATGGTCGAAATGCCCCATTGAAATGAATGGCGGGCTACCAGGTGTCAAAGTCCCCCAATGAACCTGGGAAGGAAAGAGCTGTCAGGATGGCCGAGCGGTCTAAGTCGCTGCGCTCGGGTCGCTGCCCCACTGGAGGCGAGGGTTCGAATCCCAGAGATTCCCCCATCGGAATGAATGGTCGAAATGCCCCATTGAAATGAATGGCGGGCTACCAGGTGTCAAAGTCCCCCAATGAACCTGGGAAGGAAAGAGCTGTCAGGATGGCCGAGCGGTCTAAGTCGCTGCGCTCGGGTCGCAGTCCCCACTGGAGGCGCGGGTTTGAATCCCAGAGATTCCCCCATAGGAATGAAAGGTCGAAATGCCCAATTGAAATAAATGGCGGGCTACCAGGTGTCAAAGTCCCCCAATGAACCTGGGAAGGAAAGAGCTGTCAGGATGGCTGAGCGGTCTAAGTCGCTGCGCTCGGGTCGCAGTCCCCACTGGAGGCGCGGGTTCGAATCCCAGAGATTTCCCCATAGGAATGAATGGTCGAAATGCCCAATTGAAATGAATGGCGGGCTACCAGGTGTCAAAGTCCCCCATTGAACCTTGGAAGGAAAGAGCTGTCAGGATGGCTGAGCGGTCTAAGTCGCTGCGCTCGGGTCGCAGTCCCCACTGGAGGCGCGGGTTCGAATCCCAGAGATTCCCCCATAGGAATGAATGGTCGAAATGCCCCATTGAAATGAATGGCGGGCTACCAGGTGTCAAAGTCCCCCAATGAACCTGGGAAGGAAAGAGCTGTCAGGATGGCTGAGTGGTCTAAGTCGCTGCGCTCGGGTCGCAGTCCCCACTGGAGGCGCGGGTTCGAATCCCAGAGATTCCCCCATAGGAATGAATGGTCGAAATGCCCAATTGAAATGAATGGCGGGCTACCAGGTGTCAAAGTCCCCCAATGAACCTGGGAAGGAAAGAGCTGTCTGGATGGCCGAGCGGTCTAAGTCGCTGCGCTCGGGTCGCAGTCCCCACTGGAGGCGCGGGTTCGAATCCCAGAGATTCCCCCATAGGAATGAATGGTCGAAATGCCCAATTGAAATGAATGGCGGGCTACCAGGTGTCAAAGTCCCCCAATGAACCTGGGAAGGAAAGAGCTGTCAGGATGGCCGAGCGGTCTAAGTCGCTGCGCTCGGGTCGCAGTCCCCACTGGAGGCGAGGGTTCGAATCCCAGAGATTCCCCCATAGGAATGAATGGTCGAAATGCCCAATTGAAATGAATGGCGGGCTACCAGGTGTCAAAGTCCCCCATTGAACCTTGGAAGGAAAGACCTGTCAGGATGGCCGAGCGGTCTAAGTCGCTGCGCTCGGGTCGCAGTCCCCACTGGAGGCGCGGGTTCGAATCCCAGAGATTCCCCCATAGGAATGAATGGTCGAAATGCCCAATTGAAATGAATGGCGGGCTACCAGGTGTCAAAGTCCCCCATTGAACCTTGGAAGGAAAGAGCTGTCTGGATGGCCGAGCGGTCTAAGTCGCTGCGCTCGGGTCGCAGTCCCCACTGGAGGCGTGGGTTCCAATCCCAGAGATTCCCCCATAGGAATGAATGGTCGAAATGCCCCATTGAAATGAATGGCGGGCTACCAGGTGTCAAAGTCCCCCAATGAACCTGGGAAGGAAAGAGCTGTCAGGAAGGCTGAGCGGTCTAAGTCGCTGCGTTCGGGTCGCAGTCCCCATTGGAGGCGAGGGTTCGAATCCCAGAGATTCCCCCATAGGAATGAATGGTCGAAATGCCCAATTGAAATGAATGGCGGGCTACCAGGTGTCAAAGTCCCCCAATGAACCTGGGAAGGAAAGAGCTGTCAGGATGGCCGAGCGGTCTAAGTCGCTGCGCTAGGGTCGCAGTCCCCACTGAAGGCGCGGGTTCGAATCCCAGAGATTCCCCCATAGGAATGAATGGTCGAAATGCCCAATTGAAATGAATGGCGGGCTACCAGGTGTCAAAGTCCCCCATTGAACCTTGGAAGGAAAGAGCTGTCAGGATGGCCGAGCGGTCTAAGTCGCTGCGCTCGGGTCGCAGTCCCCACTGGAGGCGCGGGTTCGAATCCCAGAGATTCCCCCATAGGAATGAATGGTCGAAATGCCCAATTGAAATGAATGGCGGGCTACCAGGTGTCAAAGTCCCCCAATGAACCTGGGAAGGAAAGAGCTTTCAGGATGGCCGAGCGGTCTAAGTCGCTGCGCTCGGGTCGCAGTCCCCACTGGAGGCGAGGGTTCGAATCCCAGAGATTCCCCCATAGGAATGAATGGTCGAAATGCCCAATTGAAATGAATGGCGGGCTACCAGGTGTCAAAGTCCCCCAATGTACCTGGGAAGGAAAGAGCTGTCTGGATGGCCGAGCGGTCTAAGTCGCTGCGCTCGGGTCGCAGTCCCCACTGGAGGCGCGGGTTCGAATCCCAGAGATTCCCCCATAGGAATGAATGGTCGAAATGCCCAATTGAAATGAATGGCGGGCTACCAGGTGTCAAAGTCCCCCAATGAACCTGGGAAGGAAAGAGCTGTCAGGATGGCCGAGCGGTCTAAGTCGCTGCGCTCGGGTCGCTGCCCCACTGGAGGCGAGGGTTCGAATCCCAGAGATTCCCCCATAGGAATGAATGGTCGAAATGCCCCATTGAAATGAATGGCGGGCTACCAGGTGTCAAAGTCCCCCAATGAAGCTGGGAAGGAAAGAGCTGTCAGGATGGCCGAGCGGTCTAAGTCGCTGCGCTCGGGTCGCAGTCCCCACTGGAGGCGCGGGTTTGAATCCCAGAGATTCCCCCATAGGAATGAAAGGTCGAAATGCCCAATTGAAATAAATGGCGGGCTACCAGGTGTCAAAGTCCCCCAATGAACCTGGGAAGGAAAGAGCTGTCAGGATGGCTGAGCGGTCTAAGTCGCTGCGCTCGGGTCGCAGTCCCCACTGGAGGCGCGGGTTCGAATCCCAGAGATTCCCCCATAGGAATGAATGGTCGAAATGCCCCATTGAAATGAATGGCGGGCTACCAGGTGTCAAAGTCCCCCAATGAACCTGGGAAGGAAAGAGCTGTCAGGATGGCTGAGTGGTCTAAGTCGCTGCGCTCGGGTCGCAGTCCCCACTGGAGGCGCGGGTTCGAATCCCAGAGATTCCCCCATAGGAATGAATGGTCGAAATGCCCCATTGAAATGAATGGCGGGCTACCAGGTGTCAAAGTCCCCCAATGAACCTGGGAAGGAAAGAGCTGTCAGGATGGCTGAGTGGTCTAAGTCGCTGCGCTCGGGTCGCAGTCCCCACTGGAGGCGCGGGTTCGAATCCCAGAGATTCCCCCATAGGAATGAATGGTCGAAATGCCCAATTGAAATGAATGGCGGGCTACCAGGTGTCAAAGTCCCCCATTGAACCTTGGAAGGAAAGAGCTGTCAGGATGGCCGAGCGGTCTAAGTCGCTGCGCTAGGGTCGCAGTCCCCACTGAAGGAGCGGGTTCGAATCCCAGAGATTCCCCCATAGGAATGAATGGTCGAAATGCCCAATTGAAATGAATGGCGGGCTACCAGGTGTCAAAGTCCCCCATTGAACCTTGGAAGGAAAGAGCTGTCAGGATGGCCGAGCGGTCTAAGTCGCTGCGCTCGGGTCGCAGTCCCCACTGGAGGCGCGGGTTCGAATCCCAGAGATTCCCCTATAGGAATGAATGGTCGAAATACCCAATTGAAATGAATGGCGGGCTACCAGGTGTCAAAGTCCCCCATTGAACCTTGGAAGGAAAGAGCTGTCAGGATGGCCGAGCGGTCTAAGTCGCTGCGTTCGGGTCGCAGTCCCCACTGGAGGCAAGGGTTCGAATCCCAGAGATTCCCCCATAGGAATGAATGGTCGAAATGCCCCATTGAAATGAATGGCGGGCTACCAGGTGTCAAAGTCCCCCAATGAACCTGGGAAGGAAAGAGCTGTCAGGATGGCCGAGCGGTCTAAGTCGCTGCGCTCGGGTCGCAGTCCCCACTGGAGACGCGGGTTCGAATCCCAGAGATTCCCCCATAGGAATGAATGGTCGAAATGCCCAATTGAAATGAATGGCGGGCTACCAGGTGTCAAAGTCCCCCATTGAACCTTGGAAGGAAAGAGCTGTCAGGATGGCTGAGCGGTCTAAGTCGCTGCGCTCGGGTCGCAGTCCCCACTGGAGGCGCGGGTTCGAATCCCAGAGATTCCCCCATAGGAATGAATGCTCGAAATGCCCCATTGAAATGAATGGCGGGCTACCAGGTGTCAAAGTCCCCCAATGAACCTGGGAAGGAAAGAGCTGTCAGGATGGCTGAGTGGTCTAAGTCGCTGCGCTCGGGTCGCAGTCCCCACTGGAGGCGCGGGTTCGAATCCCAGAGATTCCCCCATAGGAATGAATGGTCGAAATGCCCAATTGAAATGAATGGCGGGCTACCAGGTGTCAAAGTCCCCCAATGAACCTGGGAAGGAAAGAGCTGTCTGGATGGCCGAGCGGTCTAAGTCGCTGCGCTCGGGTCGCAGTCCCCACTGGAGGCGCGGGTTCGAATCCCAGAGATTCCCCCATAGGAATGAATGGTCGAAATGCCCAATTGAAATGAATGGCGGGCTACCAGGTGTCAAAGTCCCCCATTGAACCTTGGAAGGAAAGAGCTGTCAGGATGGCCGAGCGGTCTAAGTCGCTGCGCTCGGGTCGCAGTCCCCACTGGAGGCGCGGGTTCGAATCCCAGAGATTCCCCCATAGGAATGAATGGTCGAAATGCCCAATTGAAATGAATGGCGGGCTACCAGGTGTCAAAGTCCCCCATTGAACCTTGGAAGGAAAGAGCTGTCAGGATGGCCGAGCGGTCTAAGTCGCTGCGTTCGGGTCGCAGTCCCCACTGGAGGCAAGGGTTCGAATCCCAGAGATTCCCCCATAGGAATGAATGGTCGAAATGCCCCATTGAAATGAATGGCGGGCTACCAGGTGTCAAAGTCCCCCAATGAACCTGGGAAGGAAAGAGCTGTCAGGATGGCCGAGCGGTCTAAGTCGCTGCGCTCTGGTCGCAGTCCCCACTGGAGGCGGGGGTTCGAATCCCAGAGATTCCCCCATAGGAATGAATGGTCGAAATGCCCAATTGAAATGAATGGCGGGCTACCAGGTGTCAAAGTCCCCCAATGAACCTGGGAAGGAAAGAGCTGTCAGGATGGCCGAGCGGTCTAAGTCGCTGCGCTCTGGTCGCAGTCCCCACTGGAGGCGGGGGTTCGAATCCCAGAGATTCCCCCATAGGAATGAATGGTCGAAATGCCCAATTGAAATGAATGGCGGGCTACCAGGTGTCAAAGTCCCCCAATGAACCTGGGAAGGAAAGAGCTGTCAGGATGGCCGAGCGGTCTAAGTCGCTGCGCTCTGGTCGCAGTCCCCACTGGAGGCAAGGGTTCGAATCCCAGAGATTCCCCCATAGGAATGAATGGTCGAAATGCTCCATTGAAATGAATGGCGGGCTACCAGGTGTCAAAGTCCCCCAATGGACATTGGAAGGAAAGAGCTGTCAGGATGGCTGAGCGGTCTAAGTCGCTGCATTCGGGTCGCAGTCCCCACTGGAGGCGTGGGTTCGAATCCCAGAGATTCCCCCATAGGAATGAATGGTCGAAATGCCCCATTGAAATGAATGGCGGGCTACCAGGTGTCAAAGTCCCCCATTGAACCTGGGAAGGAAAGAGCTGTCAGGATGGCTGAGCGGTCTAAGGCGCGGCGTTCGGGTCGCAGTCCCCACTGGAGGCGAGGGTTCGAATCCCAGAGATTCCCCCATAGGAATGAATGGTCGAAATGCCCCATTTAAATGAATGGCGGGCTACCAGGTGTCAAAGTCCCCCATTGGACATTGGAAGGAAAGAGCTGTCAGGATGGCCGAGCGGTCTAAGTCGCTGCGCTCGGGTCGCAGTCCCCACTGGAGGCGCGGGTTCGAATCCCAGAGATTCCCCCATAGGAATGAATGGTCGAAATGCCCAATTGAAATGAATGGCGGGCTACCAGGTGTCAAAGTCCCCCAATGAACCTGGGAAGGAAAGAGCTGTCAGGATGGCCGAGCGGTCTAAGTCGCTGCGCTCGGGTCGCAGTCCCCACTGGAGGCGCGGGTTCGAATCCCAGAGATTCCCCCATAGGAATGAATGGTCGAAATGCCCCATTGAAATGAATGGCGGGCTACCAGGTGTCAAAGTCCCCCAATGAACCTGGGAAGGAAAGAGCTGTCAGGATGGCTGAGCGGTCTAAGTCGCTGCGTTCGGGTCGCAGTCCCCACTGGAGGCGAGGGTTCGAATCCCAGAGATTCCCCCATAGGAATGAATGGTCGAAATGCCCCATTGAAATGAATGGCGGGCTACCAGGTGTCAAAGTCCCCCAATGAACCTGGGAAGGAAAGAGCTGTCAGGATGGCTGAGCGGTCTAAGTCGCTGCGTTCGGGTCGCAGTCCCCACTGGAGGCGTGGGTTCGAATCCCAGAGATTCCCCCATAGGAATGAATGGTCGAAATGCCCCATTGAAATGAATGGCGGGCTACCAGGTGTCAAAGTCCCCCATTGAACCTGGGAAGGAAAGAGCTGTCAGGATGGCTGAGCGGTCTAAGTCGCGGCGTTCGGGTCGCAGTCCCCACTGGAGGCGAGGGTTCGAATCCCAGAGATTCCCCCATAGGAATGAATGGTCGAAATGCCCCATTGAAATGAATGGCGGGCTACCAGGTGTCAAAGTCCCCCAATGAACCTGGGAAGGAAAGAGCTGTCAGGATGGCCGAGCGGTCTAAGTCGCTGCGCTCTGGTCGCAGTCCCCACTGGAGGCAAGGGTTCGAATCCCAGAGATTCCCCCATAGGAATGAATGGTCGAAATGCCCCATTGAAATGAATGGCGGGCTACCAGGTGTCAAAGTCCCCCAATGAACCTGGGAAGGAAAGAGCTGTCAGGATGGCCGAGCGGTCTAAGTCGCTGCGCTCTGGTCGCAGTCCCCACTGGAGGCGGGGGTTCGAATCCCAGAGATTCCCCCATAGGAATGAATGGTCGAAATGCCCAATTGAAATGAATGGCGGGCTACCAGGTGTCAAAATCCCCCAATGAACCTGGGAAGGAAAGAGCTGTCAGGATGGCCGAGCGGTCTAAGTCGCTGCGCTCGGGTCGCAGTCCCCACTGGAGACGCGGGTTCGAATCCCAGAGATTCCCCCATAGGAATGAATGGTCGAAATGCCCAATTGAAATGAATGGCGGGCTACCAGGTGTCAAAGTCCCCCATTGAACCTTGGAAGGAAAGAGCTGTCAGGATGGCTGAGCGGTCTAAGTCGCTGCGCTCGGGTCGCAGTCCCCACTGGAGGCGCGGGTTCGAATCCCAGAGATTCCCCCATAGGAATGAATGGTCGAAATGCCCCATTGAAATGAATGGCGGGCTACCAGGTGTCAAAGTCCCCCAATGAACCTGGGAAGGAAAGAGCTGTCAGGATGGCTGAGTGGTCTAAGTCGCTGCGCTCGGGTCGCAGTCCCCACTGGAGGCGCGGGTTCGAATCCCAGAGATTCCCCCATATGAATGAATGGTCGAAATGCCCCATTGAAATGAATGGCGGGCTACCAGGTGTCAAAGTCCCCCAATGAACCTGGGAAGGAAAGAGCTGTCAGGATGGCTGAGTGGTCTAAGTCGCTGCGCTCGGGTCGCAGTCCCCACTGGAGGCGCGGGTTCGAATCCCAGAGATTCCCCCATAGGAATGAATGGTCGAAATGCCCCATTGAAATGAATGGCGGGCTACCAGGTGTCAAAGTCCCCACATGGACATTGGAAGGAAAGAGCTGTCAGGATGGCTGAGCGGTCTAAGTCGCTGTGTTCGGGTCGCAGTCCCCACTGGAGGCGTGGGTTCGAATCCCAGAGATTCCCCCATAGGAATGAATGGTCGAAATGCCCCATTGAAATGAATGGCGGGCTACCAGGTGTCAAAGTCCCCCATTGAACCTGGGAAGGAAAGAGCTCTCAGGATGGCCGAGTGGTCCAAGTCGCTGTGTTCGGGTCGCAGTCCCCACTGGAGGCGTGGGTTCGAATCCCAGAGATTCCCCCATAGGAATGAATGGTCGAAATGCCCCATTGAAATGAATGGCGGGCTACCAGGTGTCAAAGTCCCCACATGGACATTGGAAGGAAAGAGCTGTCAGGATGGCTGAGCGGTCTAAGTCGCTGTGTTCGGGTCGCAGTCCCCACTGGAGGCGTGGGTTCGAATCCCAGAGATTCCCCCATAGGAATGAATGGTCGAAATGCTCCATTGAAATGAATGGCGGGCTACCAGGTGTCAAAGTCCCCCAATGGACATTGGAAGGAAAGAGCTGTCAGGATGGCTGAGCGGTCTAAGTCGCTGCATTCGGGTCGCAGTCCCCACTGGAGGCGTGGGTTCGAATCCCAGAGATTCCCCCATAGGAATGAATGGTCGAAATGCCCCATTGAAATGAATGGCGGGCTACCAGGTGTCAAAGTCCCCCATTGAACCTGGGAAGGAAAGAGCTGTCAGGATGGCTGAGCGGTCTAAGTCGCGGCGTTCGGGTCGCAGTCCCCACTGGAGGCGAGGGTTCGAATCCCAGAGATTCCCCCATAGGAATGAATGGTCGAAATGCCCCATTGAAATGAATGGCGGGCTACCAGGTGTCGAAGTCCCCCATTGGACATTGGAAGGAAAGAGCTGTCAGGATGGCTGAGCGGTCTAAGTCGCTGTGTTCGGGTCGCAGTCCCCACTGGAGGCGTGGGTTCGAATCCCAGAGATTCCCCCATAGGAATGAATGGTCGAAATGCCCCATTGAAATGAATGGCGGGCTACCAGGTGTCAAAGTCCCCCAATGAACCTGGGAAGGAAACAGCTGTCAGGATGGCTGAGCGGTCTAAGTCGCTGCGTTCGGGTCGCAGTCCCCACTGGAGGCGAGGGTTCGAATCCCAGAGATTCCCCCATAGGAATGAATGGTCGAAATGCCGCATTGAAATGAATGGCGGGCTACCAGGTGTCAAAGTCCCCCAATGGACATTGGAAGGGAAGAGCTGTCAGGATGGCTGAGCGGTCTAAGTCGCTGCGTTCGGGTCGCAGTCCCCACTGGAGGCGAGGGTTCGAATCCCAGAGATTCCCCCATAGGAATGAATGGTCGAAATGCCCCATTGAAATGAATGGCGGGCTACCAGGTGTCAAAGTCCCCCAATGAACCTGGGAAGGAAACAGCTGTCAGGATGGCTGAGCGGTCTAAGTCACTGCGTTCGGGTCGCAGTCCCCACTGGAGGCGAGGGTTCGAATCCCAGAGATTCCCCCATAGGAATGAATGGTCGAAATGGCGCATTGAAATGAATGGCGGGCTACCAGGTGTCAAAGTCCCCCAATGGACATTGGAAGGAAAGAGCTGTCAGGATGGCTGAGCGGTCTAAGTCGCTGTGTTCGGGTCGCAGTCCCCACTGGAGGCGTGGGTTCGAATCCCAGAGATTCCCCCATAGGAATGAATGGTCGAAATGCTCCATTGAAATGAATGGCGGGCTACCAGGTGTCAAAGTCCCCCAATGGACATTGGAAGGAAAGAGCTGTCAGGATGGCTGAGCGGTCTAAGTCGCTGCATTCGGGTCGCAGTCCCCACTGGAGGCGTGGGTTCGAATCCCAGAGATTCCCCCATAGGAATGAATGGTCGAAATGCCCCATTGAAATGAATGGCGGGCTACCAGGTGTCAAAGTCCCCCAATGGACATTGGAAGGAAAGAGCTGTCAGGATGGCTGAGCGGTCTAAGTCGCTGTGTTCGGGTCGCAGTCCCCACTGGAGGCGTGGGTTCGAATCCCAGAGATTCCCCCATAGGAATGAATGGTCGAAATGCTCCATTGAAATGAATGGCGGGCTACCAGGTGTCAAAGTCCCCCAATGGACATTGGAAGGAAAGAGCTGTCAGGATGGCTGAGCGGTCTAAGTCGCTGCATTCGGGTCGCAGTCCCCACTGGAGGCGTGGGTTCGAATCCCAGAGATTCCCCCATAGGAATGAATGGTCGAAATGCCCCATTGAAATGAATGGCGGGCTACCAGGTGTCAAAGTCCCCCATTGAACCTGGGAAGGAAAGAGCTGTCAGGATGGCTGAGCGGTCTAAGGCGCGGCGTTCGGGTCGCAGTCCCCACTGGAGGCGAGGGTTCGAATCCCAGAGATTCCCCCATAGGAATGAATGGTCGAAATGCCCCATTTAAATGAATGGCGGGCTACCAGGTGTCAAAGTCCCCCATTGGACATTGGAAGGAAAGAGCTGTCAGGATGGCCGAGCGGTCTAAGTCGCTGCGCTCGGGTCGCAGTCCCCACTGGAGGCGCGGGTTCGAATCCCAGAGATTCCCCCATAGGAATGAATGGTCGAAATGCCCAATTGAAATGAATGGCGGGCTACCAGGTGTCAAAGTCCCCAATGAACCTGGGAAGGAAAGAGCTGTCAGGATGGCCGAGCGGTCTAAGTCGCTGCGCTCGGGTCGCAGTCCCCACTGGAGGCGCGGGTTCGAATCCCAGAGATTCCCCCATAGGAATGAATGGTCGAAATGCCCCATTGAAATGAATGGCGGGCTACCAGGTGTCAAAGTCCCCCAATGAACCTGGGAAGGAAAGAGCTGTCAGGATGGCTGAGCGGTCTAAGTCGCTGCGTTCGGGTCGCAGTCCCCACTGGAGGCGAGGGTTCGAATCCCAGAGATTCCCCCATAGGAATGAATGGTCGAAATGCCCCATTGAAATGAATGGCGGGCTACCAGGTGTCAAAGTCCCCCAATGAACCTGGGAAGGAAAGAGCTGTCAGGATGGCTGAGCGGTCTAAGTCGCTGCGTTCGGGTCGCAGTCCCCACTGGAGGCGTGGGTTCGAATCCCAGAGATTCCCCCATAGGAATGAATGGTCGAAATGCCCCATTGAAATGAATGGCGGGCTACCAGGTGTCAAAGTCCCCCATTGAACCTGGGAAGGAAAGAGCTGTCAGGATGGCTGAGCGGTCTAAGTCGCGGCGTTCGGGTCGCAGTCCCCACTGGAGGCGAGGGTTCGAATCCCAGAGATTCCCCCATAGGAATGAATGGTCGAAATGCCCCATTGAAATGAATGGCGGGCTACCAGGTGTCGAAGTCCCCCATTGGACATTGGAAGGAAAGAGCTGTCAGGATGGCTGAGCGGTCTAAGTCGCTGTGTTCGGGTCGCAGTCCCCACTGGAGGCGAGGTTTGAATCCCAGAGATTCCCCCATAGGAATGAATGGTCGAAATGCCCCATTGAAATGAATGGCGGGCTACCAGGTGTCAAAGTCCCCCATTGAACCTGGGAAGGAAAGAGCTGTCAGGATGGCCGAGTGGTCTAAGTCGCTGCGTTCGGGTCGCAGTCCCCACTGGAGGCGTGGGTTCGAATCCCAGAGATTCCCCCATAGGAATGAATGGTCGAAATGCCCCATTGAAATGAATGGCGGGCTACCAGGTGTCAAAGTCCCCCAATGAACCTGGGAAGGAAAGAGCTGTCAGGATGGCCGAGCGGTCTAAGTCGCTGCGCTCGGGTCGCAGTCCCCACTGGAGGCGCGGGTTCGAATCCCAGAGATTCCCCCATAGGAATGAATGGTCGAAATGCCCAATTGAAATGAATGGCGGGCTACCAGGTGTCAAAGTCCCCCAATGAACCTGGGAAGGAAAGAGCTGTCAGGATGGCTGAGCGGTCTAAGTCGCTGCGTTCGGGTCGCAGTCCCCACTGGAGGCGAGGGTTCGAATCCCAGAGATTCCCCCATAGGAATGAATGGTCGAAATGCCCCATTGAAATGAATGGCGGGCTACCAGGTGTCGAAGTCCCCCATTGGACATTGGAAGGAAAGAGCTGTCAGGATGGCTGAGCGGTCTAAGTCGCTGTGTTCGGGTCGCAGTCCCCACTGGAGGCGTGGTTTCGAATCCCAGAGATTCCCCCATAGGAATGAATGGTCGAAATGCCCCATTTAAATGAATGGCGGGCTACCAGGTGTCAAAGTCCCCCAATGGACATTGGAAGGAAAGAGCTGTCAGGATGGCTGAGCGGTCTAAGTCGCTGCGTTCGGGTCGCAGTCCCCACTGGAGGCGAGGGTTCGAATCCCAGAGATTCCCCAATAGGAATGAATGGTCGAAATGCCCCATTGAAATGAATGGCGGGCTACCAGGTGTCAAAGTCCCCCAATGAACCTGGGAAGGAAAGAGCTGTCAGGATGGCTGAGCGGTCTAAGTCGCTGCGTTCGGGTCGCAGTCCCCACTGGAGGCGAGGGTTCGAATCCCAGAGATTCCCCCATAGGAATGAATGGTCGAAATGCCCCATTGAAATGAATGGCGGGCTACCAGGTGTCAAAGTCCCCCATTGAACATTGGAAGGAAAGAGCTGTCAGGATGGCTGAGCGGTCTAAGTCGCTGCGTTCGGGTCGCAGTCCCCACTGGAGGCGAGGGTTCGAATCCCAGAGATTCCCCCATAGGAATGAATGGTCGAAATGCCCCATTGAAATGAATGGCGGGCTACCAGGTGTCGAAGTCCCCCATTGGACATTGGAAGGAAAGAGCTGTCTGGATGGCCGAGTGGTCTAAGTCGCTGTGTTCGGGTCGCAGTCCCCACTGGAGGCGTGGTTTCGAATCCCAGAGATACCCCCATAGGAATGAATGGTCGAAATGCCCCATTGAAATGAATGGCGGGCTACCAGGTGTCAAAGTCCCCACATGGACATTGGAAGGAAAGAGCTGTCAGGATGGCTGAGCGGTCTAAGTCGCTGTGTTCGGGTCGCAGTCCCCACTGGAGGCGTGCGTTCGAATCCCAGAGATTCCCCCATAGGAATGAATGGTCGAAATGCCCCATTGAAATGAATGGCGGGCTACCAGGTGTCAAAGTCCCCCATTGAACCTGGGAAGGAAAGAGCTGTCAGGATGGCCGAGTGGTCTAAGTCGCTGTGTTCGGGTCGCAGTCCCCACTGGAGGCGTGGGTTCGAATCCCAGAGATTCCCCCATAGGAATGAATGGTCGAAATGCCCCATTGAAATGAATGGCGGGCTACCAGGTGTCAAAGTCCCCCAATGGACATTGGAAGGAAAGAGCTGTCAGGATGGCTGAGCGGTCTAAGTCGCTGCGTTCGGGTCGCAGTCCCCACTGGAGGCGTGGGTTCGAATCCCAGAGATTCCCCCATAGGAATGAATGGTCTAAATGCCCCATTGAAATGAATGGCGGGCTACCAGGTGTCAAAGTCCCCCAATGGACATTGGAAGGAAAGAGCTGTCAGGATGGCTGAGCGGTCTAAGTCGCTGCATTCGGGTCGCAGTCCCCACTGGAGGCGAGGGTTCGAATCCCAGAGATTCCCCCATAGGAATGAATGGTCGAAATGCCCCATTGAAATGAATGGCGGGCTACCAGGTGTCAAAGTCCCCACATGGACATTGGAAGGAAAGAGCTGTCAGGATGGCTGAGCGGTCTAAGTCGCTGTGTTCGGGTCGCAGTCCCCACTGGAGGCGTGGGTTCGAATCCCAGAGATTCCCCCATAGGAATGAATGGTCGAAATGCCCCATTGAAATGAATGGCGGGCTACCAGGTGTCAAAGTCCCCCATTGAACCTGGGAAGGAAAGAGCTCTCAGGATGGCCGAGTGGTCCAAGTCGCTGTGTTCGGGTCGCAGTCCCCACTGGAGGCGTGGGTTCGAATCCCAGAGATTCCCCCATAGGAATGAATGGTCGAAATGCCCCATTGAAATGAATGGCGGGCTACCAGGTGTCAAAGTCCCCACATGGACATTGGAAGGAAAGAGCTGTCAGGATGGCTGAGCGGTCTAAGTCGCTGTGTTCGGGTCGCAGTCCCCACTGGAGGCGTGGGTTCGAATCCCAGAGATTCCCCCATAGGAATGAATGGTCGAAATGCTCCATTGAAATGAATGGCGGGCTACCAGGTGTCAAAGTCCCCCAATGGACATTGGAAGGAAAGAGCTGTCAGGATGGCTGAGCGGTCTAAGTCGCTGCATTCGGGTCGCAGTCCCCACTGGAGGCGTGGGTTCGAATCCCAGAGATTCCCCCATAGGAATGAATGGTCGAAATGCCCCATTGAAATGAATGGCGGGCCACCAGGTGTCAAAGTCCCCCATTGAACCTGGGAAGGAAAGAGCTGTCAGGATGGCTGAGCGGTCTAAGTCGCGGCGTTCGGGTCGCAGTCCCCACTGGAGGCGAGGGTTCGAATCCCAGAGATTCCCCCATAGGAATGAATGGTCGAAATGCCCCATTGAAATGAATGGCGGGCCACCAGGTGTCAAAGTCCCCCATTGAACCTGGGAAGGAAAGAGCTGTCAGGATGGCTGAGCGGTCTAAGTCGCGGCGTTCGGGTCGCAGTCCCCACTGGAGGCGAGGGTTCGAATCCCAGAGATTCCCCCATAGGAATGAATGGTCGAAATGCCCCATTGAAATGAATGGCGGGCTACCAGGTGTCGAAGTCCCCCATTGGACATTGGAAGGAAAGAGCTGTCAGGATGGCTGAGCGGTCTAAGTCGCTGTGTTCGGGTCGCAGTCCCCACTGGAGGCGTGGGTTCGAATCCCAGAGATTCCCCCATAGGAATGAATGGTCGAAATGCCCCATTGAAATGAATGGCGGGCTACCAGGTGTCAAAGTCCCCCAATGGACATTGGAAGGGAAGAGCTGTCAGGATGGCTGAGCGGTCTAAGTCGCTGCGTTCGGGTCGCAGTCCCCACTGGAGGCGAGGGTTCGAATCCCAGAGATTCCCCCATAGGAATGAATGGTCGAAATGCCCCATTGAAATGAATGGCGGGCTACCAGGTGTCAAAGTCCCCCAATGAACCTGGGAAGGAAACAGCTGTCAGGATGGCTGAGCGGTCTAAGTCGCTGCGTTCGGGTCGCAGTCCCCACTGGAGGCGAGGGTTCGAATCCCAGAGATTCCCCCATAGGAATGAATGGTCGAAATGGCGCATTGAAATGAATGGCGGGCTACCAGGTGTCAAAGTCCCCCAATGGACATTGGAAGGAAAGAGCTGTCAGGATGGCTGAGCGGTCTAAGTCGCTGTGTTCGGGTCGCATTTCCCACTGGAGGCGTGGGTTCGAATCCCAGAGATTCCCCCATAGGAATGAATGGTCGAAATGCTCCATTGAAATGAATGGCGGGCTACCAGGTGTCAAAATCCCCCAATGGACATTGGAAGGAAAGAGCTGTCAGGATGGCTGAGCGGTCTAAGTCGCTGCATTCGGGTCGCAGTCCCCACTGGAGGCGTGGGTTCGAATCCCAGAGATTCCCCCATAGGAATGAATGGTCGAAATGCCCCATTGAAATGAATGGCGGGCTACCAGGTGTCAAAGTCCCCCATTGAACCTGGGAAGGAAAGAGCTGTCAGGATGGCTGAGCGGTCTAAGGCGCGGCGTTCGGGTCGCAGTCCCCACTGGAGGCGAGGGTTCGAATCCCAGAGATTCCCCCATAGGAATGAATGGTCGAAATGCCCCATTGAAATGAATGGCGGGCTACCAGGTGTCGAAGTCCCCCATTGGACATTGGAAGGAAAGAGCTGTCAGGATGGCTGAGCGGTCTAAGTCGCTGTGTTCGGGTTGCAGTCCCCACTGGAGGCGTGGGTTCGAATCCCAGAGATTCCCCCATAGGAATGAATGGTCGAAATGCCCCATTGAAATGAATGGCGGGCTACCAGGTGTCAAAGTCCCCCAATGGACATTGGAAGGGAAGAGCTGTCAGGATGGCTGAGCGGTCTAAGTCGCTGCGTTCGGGTCGCAGTCCCCACTGGAGGCGAGGGTTCGAATCCCAGAGATTCCCCCATAGGAATGAATGGTCGAAATGCCCCATTGAAATGAATGGCGGGCTACCAGGTGTCAAAGTCCCCCAATGAACCTGGGAAGGAAACAGCTGTCAGGATGGCTGAGCGGTCTAAGTCGCTGCGTTCGGGTCGCAGTCCCCACTGGAGGCGAGGGTTCGAATCCCAGAGATTCCCCCATAGGAATGAATGGTCGAAATGCCGCATTGAAATGAATGGCGGGCTACCAGGTGTCAAAGTCCCCCAATGGACATTGGAAGGAAAGAGCTGTCAGGATGGCTGAGCGGTCTAAGTCGCTGCGTTCGGGTCGCAGTCCCCACTGGAGGCGAGGCTTCGAATCCCAGAGATTCCCCCATAGGAATGAATGGTCGAAATGCCCCATTGAAATGAATGGCGGGCTACCAGGTGTCAAAGTCCCCACATGGACATTGGAAGGAAAGAGCTGTCAGGATGGCCGAGTGGTCTAAGTCGCTGTGTTCGGGTCGCAGTCCCCACTGGAGGCGTGGGTTCGAATCCCAGAGATTCCCCCATAGGAATGAATGGTCGAAATGCCCCATTGAAATGAATGGCGGGCTACCAGGTGTCAAAGTCCCCCAATGGACATTGGAAGGAAAGAGCTGTCAGGATGGCTGAGCGGTCTAAGTCGCTGCGTTCGGGTCGCAGTCCCCACTGGAGGCGTGGGTTCGAATCCCAGAGATTCCCCCATAGGAATGAATGGTCGAAATGCCCCATTGAAATGAATGGCGGGCTACCAGGTGTCAAAGTCCCCCATTGAACCTGGGAAGGAAAGAGCTGTCAGGATGGCTGAGCGGTCTAAGTCGCGGTGTTCGGGTCGCAGTCCCCACTGGAGGCGAGGGTTCGAATCCCAGAGATTCCCCCATAGGAATGAATGGTCGAAATGCCCCATTGAAATGAATGGCGGGCTACCAGGTGTCGAAGTCCCCCATTGAACCTGGGAAGGAAAGAGCTGTCAGGATGGCTGAGCGGTCTAAGTCGCTGCGTTCGGGTCGCAGTCCCCACTGGAGGCGTGGGTTCGAATCCCAGAGATTCCCCCATAGGAATGAATGGTCGAAATGCCCCATTGAAATGAATGGCGGGCTACCAGGTGTCAAAGTCCCCCAATGAACCTGGGAAGGAAAGAGCTGTCAGGATGGCCGAGCGGTCTAAGTCGCTGCGCTCGGGTCGCAGTCCCCACTGGAGGCGCGGGTTCGAATCCCAGAGATTCCCCCATAGGAATGAATGGTCGAAATGCCCAATTGAAATGAATGGCGGGCTACCAGGTGTCAAAGTCCCCACATGGACATTGGAAGGAAAGAGCTGTCAGGATGGCTGAGCGGTCTAAGTCGCTGTGTTCGGGTCGCAGTCCCCACTGGAGGCGTGCGTTCGAATCCCAGAGATTCCCCCATAGGAATGAATGGTCGAAATGCCCCATTGAAATGAATGGCGGGCTACCAGGTGTCAAAGTCCCCCATTGAACCTGGGAAGGAAAGAGCTGTCAGGATGGCCGAGTGGTCTAAGTCGCTGTGTTCGGGTCGCAGTCCCCACTGGAGGCGTGGGTTCGAATCCCAGAGATTCCCCCATAGGAATGAATGGTCGAAATGCCCCATTGAAATGAATGGCGGGCTACCAGGTGTCAAAGTCCCCCAATGGACATTGGAAGGAAAGAGCTGTCAGGATGGCTGAGCGGTCTAAGTCGCTGCGTTCGGGTCGCAGTCCCCACTGGAGGCGTGGGTTCGAATCCCAGAGATTCCCCCATAGGAATGAATGGTCTAAATGCCCCATTGAAATGAATGGCGGGCTACCAGGTGTCAAAGTCCCCCAATGGACATTGGAAGGAAAGAGCTGTCAGGATGGCTGAGCGGTCTAAGTCGCTGCATTCGGGTCGCAGTCCCCACTGGAGGCGAGGGTTCGAATCCCAGAGATTCCCCCATAGGAATGAATGGTCGAAATGCCCCATTGAAATGAATGGCGGGCTACCAGGTGTCAAAGTCCCCACATGGACATTGGAAGGAAAGAGCTGTCAGGATGGCTGAGCGGTCTAAGTCGCTGTGTTCGGGTCGCAGTCCCCACTGGAGGCGTGGGTTCGAATCCCAGAGATTCCCCCATAGGAATGAATGGTCGAAATGCCCCATTGAAATGAATGGCGGGCTACCAGGTGTCAAAGTCCCCCAATGAACCTGGGAAGGAAAGAGCTGTCAGGATGGCCGAGCGGTCTAAGTCGCTGCGCTCGGGTCGCAGTCCCCACTGGAGGCGCGGGTTCGAATCCCAGAGATTCCCCCATAGGAATGAATGGTCGAAATGCCCAATTGAAATGAATGGCGGGCTACCAGGTGTCAAAGTCCCCCAATGAACCTGGGAAGGAAAGAGCTGTCAGGATGGCTGAGCGGTCTAAGTCGCTGCGTTCGGGTCGCAGTCCCCACTGGAGGCGAGGGTTCGAATCCCAGAGATTCCCCCATAGGAATGAATGGTCGAAATGCCCCATTGAAATGAATGGCGGGCTACCAGGTGTCGAAGTCCCCCATTGGACATTGGAAGGAAAGAGCTGTCAGGATGGCTGAGCGGTCTAAGTCGCTGCATTCGGGTCGCAGTCCCCACTGGAGGCGAGGGTTCGAATCCCAGAGATTCCCCCATAGGAATGAATGGTCGAAATGCCCCATTGAAATGAATGGCGGGCTACCAGGTGTCAAAGTCCCCACATGGACATTGGAAGGAAAGAGCTGTCAGGATGGCTGAGTGGTCTAAGTCGCTGTGTTCGGGTCGCAGTCCCCACTGGAGGCGTGGGTTCGAATCCCAGAGATTCCCCCATAGGAATGAATGGTCGAAATGCCCCATTGAAATGAATGGCGGGCTACCAGGTGTCAAAGTCCCCCAATGAACCTGGGAAGGAAAGAGCTGTCAGGATGGCCGAGCGGTCTAAGTCGCTGCGCTCGGGTCGCAGTCCCCACTGGAGGCGCGGGTTCGAATCCCAGAGATTCCCCCATAGGAATGAATGGTCGAAATGCCCAATTGAAATGAATGGCGGGCTACCAGGTGTCAAAGTCCCCCAATGAACCTGGGAAGGAAAGAGCTGTCAGGATGGCTGAGCGGTCTAAGTCGCTGCGTTCGGGTCGCAGTCCCCACTGGAGGCGAGGGTTCGAATCCCAGAGATTCCCCCATAGGAATGAATGGTCGAAATGCCCCATTGAAATGAATGGCGGGCTACCAGGTGTCGAAGTCCCCCATTGGACATTGGAAGGAAAGAGCTGTCAGGATGGCTGAGCGGTCTAAGTCGCTGTGTTCGGGTCGCAGTCCCCACTGGAGGCGTGGTTTCGAATCCCAGAGATTCCCCCATAGGAATGAATGGTCGAAATGCCCCATTGAAATGAATGGCGGGCTACCAGGTGTCAAAGTCCCCCAATGGACATTGGAAGGAAAGAGCTGTCAGGATGGCTGAGCGGTCTAAGTCGCTGCGTTCGGGTCGCAGTCCCCACTGGAGGCGAGGGTTCGAATCCCAGAGATTCCCCCATAGGAATGAATGGTCGAAATGCCCCATTGAAATGAATGGCGGGCTACCAGGTGTCAAAGTCCCCCAATGAACCTGGGAAGGAAAGAGCTGTCAGGATGGCTGAGCGGTCTAAGTCGCTGCGTTCGGGTCGCAGTCCCCACTGGAGGCGAGGGTTCGAATCCCAGAGATTCCCCCATAGGAATGAATGGTCGAAATGCCCCATTGAAATGAATGGCGGGCTACCAGGTGTCAAAGTCCCCCATTGAACATTGGAAGGAAAGAGCTGTCAGGATGGCTGAGCGGTCTAAGTCGCTGCGTTCGGGTCGCAGTCCCCACTGGAGGCGAGGGTTCGAATCCCAGAGATTCCCCCATAGGAATGAATGGTCGAAATGCCCCATTGAAATGAATGGCGGGCTACCAGGTGTCGAAGTCCCCCATTGGACATTGGAAGGAAAGAGCTGTCAGGATGGCTGAGCGGTCTAAGTCGCTGTGTTCGGGTCGCAGTCCCCACTGGAGGCGTGGTTTCGAATCCCAGAGATTCCCCCATAGGAATGAATGGTCGAAATGCCCAATTGAAATGAATGGCGGGCTACCAGGTGTCAAAGTCCCCCAATGAACCTGGGAAGGAAAGAGCTGTCAGGATGGCTGAGCGGTCTAAGTCGCTGCGTTCGGGTCGCAGTCCCCACTGGAGGCGAGGGTTCGAATCCCAGAGATTCCCCCATAGGAATGAATGGTCGAAATGCCCCATTGAAATGAATGGCGGGCTACCAGGTGTCAAAGTCCCCCATTGAACATTGGAAGGAAAGAGCTGTCAGGATGGCTGAGCGGTCTAAGTCGCTGCGTTCGGGTCGCAGTCCCCACTGGAGGCGAGGGTTCGAATCCCAGAGATTCCCCCATAGGAATGAATGGTCGAAATGCCCCATTGAAATGAATGGCGGGCTACCAGGTGTCAAAGTCCCCCAATGAACCTGGGAAGGAAAGAGCTGTCAGGATGGCTGAGCGGTCTAAGTCGCTGCGTTCGGGTCGCAGTCCCCACTGGAGGCGAGGGTTCGAATCCCAGAGATTCCCCCATAGGAATGAATGGTCGAAATGCCCCATTGAAATGAATGGCGGGCTACCAGGTGTCAAAGTCCCCCATTGAACATTGGAAGGAAAGAGCTGTCAGGATGGCTGAGCGGTCTAAGTCGCTGCGTTCGGGTCGCAGTCCCCACTGGAGGCGAGGGTTCGAATCCCAGAGATTCCCCCATAGGAATGAATGGTCGAAATGCCCCATTGAAATGAATGGCGGGCTACCAGGTGTCGAAGTCCCCCATTGGACATTGGAAGGAAAGAGCTGTCAGGATGGCCGAGTGGTCTAAGTCGCTGTGTTCGGGTCGCAGTCCCCACTGGAGGCGAGGGTTCGAATCCCAGAGATTCCCCCATAGGAATGAATGGTCGAAATGCCCCATTGAAATGAATGGCGGGCTACCAGGTGTCAAAGTCCCCACATGGACATTGGAAGGAAAGAGCTGTCAGGATGGCTGAGCGGTCTAAGTCGCTGTGTTCGGGTCGCAGTCCCCACTGGAGGCGTGGGTTCGAATCCCAGAGATTCCCCCATAGGAATGAATGGTCGAAATGCCCCATTGAAATGAATGGCGGGCTACCAGGTGTCAAAGTCCCCCAATGAACCTGGGAAGGAAAGAGCTGTCAGGATGGCCGAGCGGTCTAAGTCGCTGCGCTCGGGTCGCAGTCCCCACTGGAGGCGCGGGTTCGAATCCCAGAGATTCCCCCATAGGAATGAATGGTCGAAATGCCCAATTGAAATGAATGGCGGGCTACCAGGTGTCAAAGTCCCCCAATGAACCTGGGAAGGAAAGAGCTGTCAGGATGGCTGAGCGGTCTAAGTCGCTGCGTTCGGGTCGCAGTCCCCACTGGAGGCGAGGGTTCGAATCCCAGAGATTCCCCCATAGGAATGAATGGTCGAAATGCCCCATTGAAATGAATGGCGGGCTACCAGGTGTCGAAGTCCCCCATTGGACATTGGAAGGAAAGAGCTGTCAGGATGGCTGAGCGGTCTAAGTCGCTGCATTCGGGTCGCAGTCCCTACTGGAGGCGAGGGTTCGAATCCCAGAGATTCCCCCATAGGAATGAATTGTCGAAATGCCCCATTGAAATGAATGGCGGGCTACCAGGTGTCAAAGTCCCCACATGGACATTGGAAGGAAAGAGCTGTCAGGATGGCTGAGCGGTCTAAGTCGCTGTGTTCGGGTCGCAGTCCCCACTGGAGGCGTGGGTTCGAATCCCAGAGATTCCCCCATAGGAATGAATGGTCGAAATGCCCCATTGAAATGAATGGCGGGCTACCAGGTGTCAAAGTCCCCCAATGAACCTGGGAAGGAAAGAGCTGTCAGGATGGCCGAGCGGTCTAAGTCGCTGCGCTCGGGTCGCAGTCCCCACTGGAGGCGCGGGTTCGAATCCCAGAGATTCCCCCATAGGAATGAATGGTCGAAATGCCCAATTGAAATGAATGGCGGGCTACCAGGTGTCAAAGTCCCCCAATGAACCTGGGAAGGAAAGAGCTGTCAGGATGGCTGAGCGGTCTAAGTCGCTGCGTTCGGGTCGCAGTCCCCACTGGAGGCGAGGGTTCGAATCCCAGAGATTCCCCCATAGGAATGAATGGTCGAAATGCCCCATTGAAATGAATGGCGGGCTACCAGGTGTCGAAGTCCCCCATTGGACATTGGAAGGAAAGAGCTGTCAGGATGGCTGAGCGGTCTAAGTCGCTGTGTTCGGGTCGCAGTCCCCACTGGAGGCGTGGTTTCGAATCCCAGAGATTCCCCCATAGGAATGAATGGTCGAAATGCCCCATTGAAATGAATGGCGGGCTACCAGGTGTCAAAGTCCCCCAATGGACATTGGAAGGAAAGAGCTGTCAGGATGGCTGAGCGGTCTAAGTCGCTGCGTTCGGGTCGCAGTCCCCACTGGAGGCGAGGGTTCGAATCCCAGAGATTCCCCCATAGGAATGAATGGTCGAAATGCCCCATTGAAATGAATGGCGGGCTACCAGGTGTCAAAGTCCCCCAATGAACCTGGGAAGGAAAGAGCTGTCAGGATGGCTGAGCGGTCTAAGTCGCTGCGTTCGGGTCGCAGTCCCCACTGGAGGCGAGGGTTCGAATCCCAGAGATTCCCCCATAGGAATGAATGGTCGAAATGCCCCATTGAAATGAATGGCGGGCTACCAGGTGTCAAAGTCCCCCATTGAACATTGGAAGGAAAGAGCTGTCAGGATGGCTGAGCGGTCTAAGTCGCTGCGTTCGGGTCGCAGTCCCCACTGGAGGCGAGGGTTCGAATCCCAGAGATTCCCCCATAGGAATGAATGGTCGAAATGCCCCATTGAAATGAATGGCGGGCTACCAGGTGTCGAAGTCCCCCATTGGACATTGGAAGGAAAGAGCTGTCAGGATGGCTGAGCGGTCTAAGTCGCTGTGTTCGGGTCGCAGTCCCCACTGGAGGCGTGGTTTCGAATCCCAGAGATACCCCCATAGGAATGAATGGTCGAAATGCCCCATTGAAATGAATGGCGGGCTACCAGGTGTCAAAGTCCCCACATGGACATTGGAAGGAAAGAGCTGTCAGGATGGCTGAGCGGTCTAAGTCGCTGTGTTCGGGTCGCAGTCCCCACTGGAGGCGTGCGTTCGAATCCCAGAGATTCCCCCATAGGAATGAATGGTCGAAATGCCCCATTGAAATGAATGGCGGGCTACCAGGTGTCAAAGTCCCCCATTGAACCTGGGAAGGAAAGAGCTGTCAGGATGGCTGAGCGGTCTAAGTCGCTGCGTTCGGGTCGCAGTCCCCACTGGAGGCGAGGGTTCGAATCCCAGAGATTCCCCCATAGGAATGAATGGTCGAAATGCCCCATTGAAATGAATGGCGGGCTACCAGGTGTCGAAGTCCCCCATTGGACATTGGAAGGAAAGAGCTGTCAGGATGGCTGAGCGGTCTAAGTCGCTGTGTTCGGGTCGCAGTCCCCACTGGAGGCGAGGTTTGAATCCCAGAGATTCCCCCATAGGAATGAATGGTCGAAATGCCCCATTGAAATGAATGGCGGGCTACCAGGTGTCAAAGTCCCCCATTGAACCTGGGAAGGAAAGAGCTGTCAGGATGGCCGAGTGGTCTAAGTCGCTGCGTTCGGGTCGCAGTCCCCACTGGAGGCGTGGGTTCGAATCCCAGAGATTCCCCCATAGGAATGAATGGTCGAAATGCCCCATTGAAATGAATGGCGGGCTACCAGGTGTCAAAGTCCCCCAATGAACCTGGGAAGGAAAGAGCTGTCAGGATGGCCGAGCGGTCTAAGTCGCTGCGCTCGGGTCGCAGTCCCCACTGGAGGCGCGGGTTCGAATCCCAGAGATTCCCCCATAGGAATGAATGGTCGAAATGCCCAATTGAAATGAATGGCGGGCTACCAGGTGTCAAAGTCCCCCAATGAACCTGGGAAGGAAAGAGCTGTCAGGATGGCTGAGCGGTCTAAGTCGCTGCGTTCGGGTCGCAGTCCCCACTGGAGGCGAGGGTTCGAATCCCAGAGATTCCCCCATAGGAATGAATGGTCGAAATGCCCCATTGAAATGAATGGCGGGCTACCAGGTGTCAAAGTCCCCCATTGAACATTGGAAGGAAAGAGCTGTCAGGATGGCTGAGCGGTCTAAGTCGCTGCGTTCGGGTCGCAGTCCCCACTGGAGGCGAGGGTTCGAATCCCAGAGATTCCCCCATAGGAATGAATGGTCGAAATGCCCCATTGAAATGAATGGCGGGCTACCAGGTGTCAAAGTCCCCCAATGAACCTGGGAAGGAAAGAGCTGTCAGGATGGCTGAGCGGTCTAAGTCGCTGCGTTCGGGTCGCAGTCCCCACTGGAGGCGAGGGTTCGAATCCCAGAGATTCCCCCATAGGAATGAATGGTCGAAATGCCCCATTGAAATGAATGGCGGGCTACCAGGTGTCAAAGTCCCCCATTGAACATTGGAAGGAAAGAGCTGTCAGGATGGCTGAGCGGTCTAAGTCGCTGCGTTCGGGTCGCAGTCCCCACTGGAGGCGAGGGTTCGAATCCCAGAGATTCCCCCATAGGAATGAATGGTCGAAATGCCCCATTGAAATGAATGGCGGGCTACCAGGTGTCGAAGTCCCCCATTGGACATTGGAAGGAAAGAGCTGTCAGGATGGCCGAGTGGTCTAAGTCGCTGTGTTCGGGTCGCAGTCCCCACTGGAGGCGTGGTTTCGAATCCCAGAGATACCCCCATAGGAATGAATGGTCGAAATGCCCCATTGAAATGAATGGCGGGCTACCAGGTGTCAAAGTCCCCACATGGACATTGGAAGGAAAGAGCTGTCAGGATGGCTGAGCGGTCTAAGTCGCTGTGTTCGGGTCGCAGTCCCCACTGGAGGCGTGCGTTCGAATCCCAGAGATTCCCCCATAGGAATGAATGGTCGAAATGCCCCATTGAAATGAATGGCGGGCTACCAGGTGTCAAAGTCCCCCATTGAACCTGGGAAGGAAAGAGCTGTCAGGATGGCCGAGTGGTCTAAGTCGCTGTGTTCGGGTCGCAGTCCCCACTGGAGGCGTGGGTTCGAATCCCAGAGATTCCCCCATAGGAATGAATGGTCGAAATGCCCCATTGAAATGAATGGCGGGCTACCAGGTGTCAAAGTCCCCCAATGGACATTGGAAGGAAAGAGCTGTCAGGATGGCTGAGCGGTCTAAGTCGCTGCGTTCGGGTCGCAGTCCCCACTGGAGGCGAGGGTTCGAATCCCAGAGATTCCCCCATAGGAATGAATGGTCGAAATGCCCCATTGAAATGAATGGCGGGCTACCAGGTGTCGAAGTCCCCCATTGGACATTGGAAGGAAAGAGCTGTCAGGATGGCTGAGCGGTCTAAGTCGCTGTGTTCGGGTCGCAGTCCCCACTGGAGGCGTGGTTTCGAATCCCAGAGATACCCCCATAGGAATGAATGGTCGAAATGCCCCATTGAAATGAATGGCGGGCTACCAGGTGTCAAAGTCCCCACATGGACATTGGAAGGAAAGAGCTGTCAGGATGGCTGAGCGGTCTAAGTCGCTGTGTTCGGGTCGCAGTCCCCACTGGAGGCGTGCGTTCGAATCCCAGAGATTCCCCCATAGGAATGAATGGTCGAAATGCCCCATTGAAATGAATGGCGGGCTACCAGGTGTCAAAGTCCCCCATTGAACCTGGGAAGGAAAGAGCTGTCAGGATGGCTGAGCGGTCTAAGTCGCTGCGTTCGGGTCGCAGTCCCCACTGGAGGCGAGGGTTCGAATCCCAGAGATTCCCCCATAGGAATGAATGGTCGAAATGCCCCATTGAAATGAATGGCGGGCTACCAGGTGTCGAAGTCCCCCATTGGACATTGGAAGGAAAGAGCTGTCAGGATGGCTGAGCGGTCTAAGTCGCTGTGTTCGGGTCGCAGTCCCCACTGGAGGCGAGGTTTGAATCCCAGAGATTCCCCCATAGGAATGAATGGTCGAAATGCCCCATTGAAATGAATGGCGGGCTACCAGGTGTCAAAGTCCCCCATTGAACCTGGGAAGGAAAGAGCTGTCAGGATGGCCGAGTGGTCTAAGTCGCTGCGTTCGGGTCGCAGTCCCCACTGGAGGCGTGGGTTCGAATCCCAGAGATTCCCCCATAGGAATGAATGGTCGAAATGCCCCATTGAAATGAATGGCGGGCTACCAGGTGTCAAAGTCCCCCAATGAACCTGGGAAGGAAAGAGCTGTCAGGATGGCCGAGCGGTCTAAGTCGCTGCGCTCGGGTCGCAGTCCCCACTGGAGGCGCGGGTTCGAATCCCAGAGATTCCCCCATAGGAATGAATGGTCGAAATGCCCAATTGAAATGAATGGCGGGCTACCAGGTGTCAAAGTCCCCCAATGAACCTGGGAAGGAAAGAGCTGTCAGGATGGCTGAGCGGTCTAAGTCGCTGCGTTCGGGTCGCAGTCCCCACTGGAGGCGAGGGTTCGAATCCCAGAGATTCCCCCATAGGAATGAATGGTCGAAATGCCCCATTGAAATGAATGGCGGGCTACCAGGTGTCAAAGTCCCCCATTGAACATTGGAAGGAAAGAGCTGTCAGGATGGCTGAGCGGTCTAAGTCGCTGCGTTCGGGTCGCAGTCCCCACTGGAGGCGAGGGTTCGAATCCCAGAGATTCCCCCATAGGAATGAATGGTCGAAATGCCCCATTGAAATGAATGGCGGGCTACCAGGTGTCAAAGTCCCCCAATGAACCTGGGAAGGAAAGAGCTGTCAGGATGGCTGAGCGGTCTAAGTCGCTGCGTTCGGGTCGCAGTCCCCACTGGAGGCGAGGGTTCGAATCCCAGAGATTCCCCCATAGGAATGAATGGTCGAAATGCCCCATTGAAATGAATGGCGGGCTACCAGGTGTCAAAGTCCCCCATTGAACATTGGAAGGAAAGAGCTGTCAGGATGGCTGAGCGGTCTAAGTCGCTGCGTTCGGGTCGCAGTCCCCACTGGAGGCGAGGGTTCGAATCCCAGAGATTCCCCCATAGGAATGAATGGTCGAAATGCCCCATTGAAATGAATGGCGGGCTACCAGGTGTCGAAGTCCCCCATTGGACATTGGAAGGAAAGAGCTGTCAGGATGGCCGAGTGGTCTAAGTCGCTGTGTTCGGGTCGCAGTCCCCACTGGAGGCGTGGTTTCGAATCCCAGAGATACCCCCATAGGAATGAATGGTCGAAATGCCCCATTGAAATGAATGGCGGGCTACCAGGTGTCAAAGTCCCCACATGGACATTGGAAGGAAAGAGCTGTCAGGATGGCTGAGCGGTCTAAGTCGCTGTGTTCGGGTCGCAGTCCCCACTGGAGGCGTGCGTTCGAATCCCAGAGATTCCCCCATAGGAATGAATGGTCGAAATGCCCCATTGAAATGAATGGCGGGCTACCAGGTGTCAAAGTCCCCCATTGAACCTGGGAAGGAAAGAGCTGTCAGGATGGCCGAGTGGTCTAAGTCGCTGTGTTCGGGTCGCAGTCCCCACTGGAGGCGTGGGTTCGAATCCCAGAGATTCCCCCATAGGAATGAATGGTCGAAATGCCCCATTGAAATGAATGGCGGGCTACCAGGTGTCAAAGTCCCCCAATGGACATTGGAAGGAAAGAGCTGTCAGGATGGCTGAGCGGTCTAAGTCGCTGCGTTCGGGTCGCAGTCCCCACTGGAGGCGTGGGTTCGAATCCCAGAGATTCCCCCATAGGAATGAATGGTCTAAATGCCCCATTGAAATGAATGGCGGGCTACCAGGTGTCAAAGTCCCCCAATGGACATTGGAAGGAAAGAGCTGTCAGGATGGCTGAGCGGTCTAAGTCGCTGCATTCGGGTCGCAGTCCCCACTGGAGGCGAGGGTTCGAATCCCAGAGATTCCCCCATAGGAATGAATGGTCGAAATGCCCCATTGAAATGAATGGCGGGCTACCAGGTGTCAAAGTCCCCACATGGACATTGGAAGGAAAGAGCTGTCAGTATGGCTGAGCGGTCTAAGTCGCTGTGTTCGGGTCGCAGTCCCCACTGGAGGCGTGGGTTCGAATCCCAGAGATTCCCCCATAGGAATGAATGGTCGAAATGCCCCATTGAAATGAATGGCGGGCTACCAGGTGTCAAAGTCCCCCAATGAACCTGGGAAGGAAAGAGCTGTCAGGATGGCCGAGCGGTCTAAGTCGCTGCGCTCGGGTCGCAGTCCCCACTGGAGGCGCGGGTTCGAATCCCAGAGATTCCCCCATAGGAATGAATGGTCGAAATGCCCAATTGAAATGAATGGCGGGCTACCAGGTGTCAAAGTCCCCCAATGAACCTGGGAAGGAAAGAGCTGTCAGGATGGCTGAGCGGTCTAAGTCGCTGCGTTCGGGTCGCAGTCCCCACTGGAGGCGAGGGTTCGAATCCCAGAGATTCCCCCATAGGAATGAATGGTCGAAATGCCCCATTGAAATGAATGGCGGGCTACCAGGTGTCGAAGTCCCCCATTGGACATTGGAAGGAAAGAGCTGTCAGGATGGCTGAGCGGTCTAAGTCGCTGCATTCGGGTCGCAGTCCCCACTGGAGGCGAGGGTTCGAATCCCAGAGATTCCCCCATAGGAATGAATGGTCGAAATGCCCCATTGAAATGAATGGCGGGCTACCAGGTGTCAAAGTCCCCACATGGACATTGGAAGGAAAGAGCTGTCAGGATGGCTGAGCGGTCTAAGTCGCTGTGTTCGGGTCGCAGTCCCCACTGGAGGCGTGGGTTCGAATCCCAGAGATTCCCCCATAGGAATGAATGGTCGAAATGCCCCATTGAAATGAATGGCGGGCTACCAGGTGTCAAAGTCCCCCAATGAACCTGGGAAGGAAAGAGCTGTCAGGATGGCCGAGCGGTCTAAGTCGCTGCGCTCGGGTCGCAGTCCCCACTGGAGGCGCGGGTTCGAATCCCAGAGATTCCCCCATAGGAATGAATGGTCGAAATGCCCAATTGAAATGAATGGCGGGCTACCAGGTGTCAAAGTCCCCCAATGAACCTGGGAAGGAAAGAGCTGTCAGGATGGCTGAGCGGTCTAAGTCGCTGCGTTCGGGTCGCAGTCCCCACTGGAGGCGAGGGTTCGAATCCCAGAGATTCCCCCATAGGAATGAATGGTCGAAATGCCCCATTGAAATGAATGGCGGGCTACCAGGTGTCGAAGTCCCCCATTGGACATTGGAAGGAAAGAGCTGTCAGGATGGCTGAGCGGTCTAAGTCGCTGTGTTCGGGTCGCAGTCCCCACTGGAGGCGTGGTTTCGAATCCCAGAGATTCCCCCATAGGAATGAATGGTCGAAATGCCCCATTGAAATGAATGGCGGGCTACCAGGTGTCAAAGTCCCCCAATGGACATTGGAAGGAAAGAGCTGTCAGGATGGCTGAGCGGTCTAAGTCGCTGCGTTCGGGTCGCAGTCCCCACTGGAGGCGAGGGTTCGAATCCCAGAGATTCCCCCATAGGAATGAATGGTCGAAATGCCCCATTGAAATGAATGGCGGGCTACCAGGTGTCAAAGTCCCCCAATGAACCTGGGAAGGAAAGAGCTGTCAGGATGGCTGAGCGGTCTAAGTCGCTGCGTTCGGGTCGCAGTCCCCACTGGAGGCGAGGGTTCGAATCCCAGAGATTCCCCCATAGGAATGAATGGTCGAAATGCCCCATTGAAATGAATGGCGGGCTACCAGGTGTCAAAGTCCCCCATTGAACATTGGAAGGAAAGAGCTGTCAGGATGGCTGAGCGGTCTAAGTCGCTGCGTTCAGGTCGCAGTCCCCACTGGAGGCGAGGGTTCGAATCCCAGAGATTCCCCCATAGGAATGAATGGTCGAAATGCCCCATTGAAATGAATGGCGGGCTACCAGGTGTCGAAGTCCCCCATTGGACATTGGAAGGAAAGAGCTGTCAGGATGGCTGAGCGGTCTAAGTCGCTGTGTTCGGGTCGCAGTCCCCACTGGAGGCGTGGTTTCGAATCCCAGAGATACCCCCATAGGAATGAATGGTCGAAATGCCCCATTGAAATGAATGGCGGGCTACCAGGTGTCAAAGTCCCCACATGGACATTGGAAGGAAAGAGCTGTCAGGATGGCTGAGCGGTCTAAGTCGCTGTGTTCGGGTCGCAGTCCCCACTGGAGGCGTGCGTTCGAATCCCAGAGATTCCCCCATAGGAATGAATGGTCGAAATGCCCCATTGAAATGAATGGCGGGCTACCAGGTGTCAAAGTCCCCCATTGAACCTGGGAAGGAAAGAGCTGTCAGGATGGCTGAGCGGTCTAAGTCGCTGCGTTCGGGTCGCAGTCCCCACTGGAGGCGAGGGTTCGAATCCCAGAGATTCCCCCATAGGAATGAATGGTCGAAATGCCCCATTGAAATGAATGGCGGGCTACCAGGTGTCGAAGTCCCCCATTGGACATTGGAAGGAAAGAGCTGTCAGGATGGCTGAGCGGTCTAAGTCGCTGTGTTCGGGTCGCAGTCCCCACTGGAGGCGAGGTTTGAATCCCAGAGATTCCCCCATAGGAATGAATGGTCGAAATGCCCCATTGAAATGAATGGCGGGCTACCAGGTGTCAAAGTCCCCCATTGAACCTGGGAAGGAAAGAGCTGTCAGGATGGCCGAGTGGTCTAAGTCGCTGCGTTCGGGTCGCAGTCCCCACTGGAGGCGTGGGTTCGAATCCCAGAGATTCCCCCATAGGAATGAATGGTCGAAATGCCCCATTGAAATGAATGGCGGGCTACCAGGTGTCAAAGTCCCCCAATGAACCTGGGAAGGAAAGAGCTGTCAGGATGGCCGAGCGGTCTAAGTCGCTGCGCTCGGGTCGCAGTCCCCACTGGAGGCGCGGGTTCGAATCCCAGAGATTCCCCCATAGGAATGAATGGTCGAAATGCCCAATTGAAATGAATGGCGGGCTACCAGGTGTCAAAGTCCCCCAATGAACCTGGGAAGGAAAGAGCTGTCAGGATGGCTGAGCGGTCTAAGTCGCTGCGTTCGGGTCGCAGTCCCCACTGGAGGCGAGGGTTCGAATCCCAGAGATTCCCCCATAGGAATGAATGGTCGAAATGCCCCATTGAAATGAATGGCGGGCTACCAGGTGTCAAAGTCCCCCATTGAACATTGGAAGGAAAGAGCTGTCAGGATGGCTGAGCGGTCTAAGTCGCTGCGTTCGGGTCGCAGTCCCCACTGGAGGCGAGGGTTCGAATCCCAGAGATTCCCCCATAGGAATGAATGGTCGAAATGCCCCATTGAAATGAATGGCGGGCTACCAGGTGTCGAAGTCCCCCATTGGACATTGGAAGGAAAGAGCTGTCAGGATGGCTGAGCGGTCTAAGTCGCTGCGTTCGGGTCGCAGTCCCCACTGGAGGCGAGGCTTCGAATCCCAGAGATTCCCCCATAGGAATGAATGGTCGAAATGCCCCATTTAAATGAATGGCGGGCTACCAGGTGTCAAAGTCCCCCATTGGACATTGGAAGGAAAGAGCTGTCAGGATGGCCGAGCGGTCTAAGTCGCTGCGTTCGGGTCGCAGTCCAAAATGGAGGCGTGGGTTCGAATCCCAGAGATTCCCCCATAGGAATGAATGGTCGAAATGCCCCATTGAAATGAATGGCGGGCTACCAGGTGTCAAAGTCCCCCAATGGACATTGGAAGGAAAGAGCTGTCAGGATGGCTGAGCGGTCTAAGTCGCTGCGTTCGGGTCGCAGTCCCCACTGGAGGCGAGGTTTCGAATCCCAGAGATTCCCCCATAGGAATGAATGGTCGAAATGCCCCATTGAAATGAATGGCGGGCTACCAGGTGTCAAAGTCCCCCATTGGACATTGGAAGGAAAGAGCTGTCAGGATGGCTGAGCGGTCTAAGTCGCTGTGTTCGGGTCGCAGTCCCCACTGGAGGCGTGCGTTCGAATCCCAGAGATTCCCCCATAGGAATGAATGGTCGAAATGCCCCATTGAAATGAATGGCGGGCTACCAGGTGTCAAAGTCCCCCATTGAACCTGGGAAGGACAGAGCTGTCAGGATGGCCGAGTGGTCTAAGTCGCTGTGTTCGGGTCGCAGTCCCCACTGGAGGCGTGGGTTCGAATCCCAGAGATTCCCCCATAGGAATGAATGGTCGAAATGCCCCATTGAAATGAATGGCGGGCTACCAGGTGTCAAAGTCCCCCAATGGACATTGGAAGGAAAGAGCTGTCAGGATGGCTGAGCGGTCTAAGTCGCTGCGTTCGGGTCGCAGTCCCCACTGGAGGCGTGGGTTCGAATCCCAGAGATTCCCCCATAGGAATGAATGGTCGAAATGCCCCATTGAAATGAATGGCGGGCTACCAGGTGTCAAAGTCCCCCAATGGACATTGGAAGGAAAGAGCTGTCAGGATGGCTGAGCGGTCTAAGTCGCTGCATTCGGGTCGCAGTCCCCACTGGAGGCGAGGGTTCGAATCCCAGAGATTCCCCCATAGGAATGAATGGTCGAAAAGCTCCATTGAAATGAATGGCGGGCTACCAGGTGTCAAAGTCCCCACATGGACATTGGAAGGAAAGAGCTGTCAGGATGGCTGAGCGGTCTAAGTCGCTGTGTTCGGGTCGCAGTCCCCACTGGAGGCGTGGGTTCGAATCCCAGAGATTCCCCCATAGGAATGAATGGTCGAAATGCCCCATTGAAATGAATGGCGGGCTACCAGGTGTCAAAGTCCCCCAATGGACATTGGAAGGAAAGAGCTGTCAGGATGGCTGAGCGGTCTAAGTCGCTGCGTTCGGGTCGCAGTCCCCACTGGAAGCGTGGGTTCGAATCCCAGAGATTCCCCCATAGGAATGAATGGTCGAAATGCCCCATTGAAATGAATGGCGGGCTACCAGGTGTCAAAGTCCCCCATTGAACCTGGGAAGGAAAGAGCTGTCAGGATGGCCGAGTGGTCTAAGTCGCTGTGTTCGGGTCGCAGTCCCCACTGGAGGCGTGGGTTCGAATCCCAGAGATTCCCCCATAGGAATGAATGGTCGAAATGCCCCATTGAAATGAATGGCGGGCTACCAGGTGTCAAAGTCCCCCAATGAACCTGGGAAGGAAAGAGCTGTCAGGATGGCTGAGCGGTCTAAGTCGCTGCGTTCGGGTCGCAGTCCCCCCTGGAGGCGAGGGTTCGAATCCCAGAGATTCCCCCATAGGAATGAATGGTCGAAATGCCCCATTGAAATGAATGGCGGGCTACCAGGTGTCAAAGTCCCCCATTGAACATTGGAAGGAAAGAGCTGTCAGGATGGCTGAGCGGTCTAAGTCGCTGTGTTCGGGTCGCAGTCCCCACTGGAGGCGTGGTTTCGAATCCCAGAGATACCCCCATAGGAATGAATGGTCGAAATGCCCCATTGAAATGAATGGCGGGCTACCAGGTGTCAAAGTCCCCACATGGACATTGGAAGGAAAGAGCTGTCAGGATGGCTGAGCGGTCTAAGTCGCTGCGTTCGGGTCGCAGTCCCCACTGGAGGCGAGGGTTCGAATCCCAGAGATTCCCCCATAGGAATGAATGGTCGAAATGCCCCATTGAAATGAATGGCGGGCTACCAGGTGTCGAAGTCCCCCATTGGACATTGGAAGGAAAGAGCTGTCAGGATGGCTGAGCGGTCTAAGTCGCTGCATTCGGGTCGCAGTCCCCACTGGAGGCGAGGGTTCGAATCCCAGAGATTCCCCCATAGGAATGAATGGTCGAAATGCCCCATTGAAATGAATGGCGGGCTACCAGGTGTCAAAGTCCCCACATGGACATTGGAAGGAAAGAGCTGTCAGGATGGCTGAGCGGTCTAAGTCGCTGTGTTCGGGTCGCAGTCCCCACTGGAGGCGTGGGTTCGAATCCCAGAGATTCCCCCATAGGAATGAATGGTCGAAATGCCCCATTGAAATGAATGGCGGGCTACCAGGTGTCAAAGTCCCCCAATGAACCTGGGAAGGAAAGAGCTGTCAGGATGGCCGAGCGGTCTAAGTCGCTGCGCTCGGGTCGCAGTCCCCACTGGAGGCGCGGGTTCGAATCCCAGAGATTCCCCCATAGGAATGAATGGTCGAAATGCCCAATTGAAATGAATGGCGGGCTACCAGGTGTCAAAGTCCCCCAATGAACCTGGGAAGGAAAGAGCTGTCAGGATGGCTGAGCGGTCTAAGTCGCTGCGTTCGGGTCGCAGTCCCCACTGGAGGCGAGGGTTCGAATCCCAGAGATTCCCCCATAGGAATGAATGGTCGAAATGCCCCATTGAAATGAATGGCGGGCTACCAGGTGTCGAAGTCCCCCATTGGACATTGGAAGGAAAGAGCTGTCAGGATGGCTGAGCGGTCTAAGTCGCTGTGTTCGGGTCGCAGTCCCCACTGGAGGCGTGGTTTCGAATCCCAGAGATTCCCCCATAGGAATGAATGGTCGAAATGCCCCATTGAAATGAATGGCGGGCTACCAGGTGTCAAAGTCCCCCAATGGACATTGGAAGGAAAGAGCTGTCAGGATGGCTGAGCGGTCTAAGTCGCTGCGTTCGGGTCGCAGTCCCCACTGGAGGCGAGGGTTCGAATCCCAGAGATTCCCCCATAGGAATGAATGGTCGAAATGCCCCATTGAAATGAATGGCGGGCTACCAGGTGTCAAAGTCCCCCAATGAACCTGGGAAGGAAAGAGCTGTCAGGATGGCTGAGCGGTCTAAGTCGCTGCGTTCGGGTCGCAGTCCCCACTGGAGGCGAGGGTTCGAATCCCAGAGATTCCCCCATAGGAATGAATGGTCGAAATGCCCCATTGAAATGAATGGCGGGCTACCAGGTGTCAAAGTCCCCCATTGAACATTGGAAGGAAAGAGCTGTCAGGATGGCTGAGCGGTCTAAGTCGCTGCGTTCGGGTCGCAGTCCCCACTGGAGGCGAGGGTTCGAATCCCAGAGATTCCCCCATAGGAATGAATGGTCGAAATGCCCCATTGAAATGAATGGCGGGCTACCAGGTGTCGAAGTCCCCCATTGGACATTGGAAGGAAAGAGCTGTCAGGATGGCTGAGCGGTCTAAGTCGCTGTGTTCGGGTCGCAGTCCCCACTGGAGGCGTGGTTTCGAATCCCAGAGATACCCCCATAGGAATGAATGGTCGAAATGCCCCATTGAAATGAATGGCGGGCTACCAGGTGTCAAAGTCCCCACATGGACATTGGAAGGAAAGAGCTGTCAGGATGGCTGAGCGGTCTAAGTCGCTGTGTTCGGGTCGCAGTCCCCACTGGAGGCGTGCGTTCGAATCCCAGAGATTCCCCCATAGGAATGAATGGTCGAAATGCCCCATTGAAATGAATGGCGGGCTACCAGGTGTCAAAGTCCCCCATTGAACCTGGGAAGGAAAGAGCTGTCAGGATGGCCGAGTGGTCTAAGTCGCTGTGTTCGGGTCGCAGTCCCCACTGGAGGCGTGGGTTCGAATCCCAGAGATTCCCCCATAGGAATGAATGGTCGAAATGCCCCATTGAAATGAATGGCGGGCTACCAGGTGTCAAAGTCCCCCAATGGACATTGGAAGGAAAGAGCTGTCAGGATGGCTGAGCGGTCTAAGTCGCTGCGTTCGGGTCGCAGTCCCCACTGGAGGCGTGGGTTCGAATCCCAGAGATTCCCCCATAGGAATGAATGGTCGAAATGCCCCATTGAAATGAATGGCGGGCTACCAGGTGTCAAAGTCCCCCAATGGACATTGGAAGGAAAGAGCTGTCAGGATGGCTGAGCGGTCTAAGTCGCTGCATTCGGGTCGCAGTCCCCACTGGAGGCGAGGGTTCGAATCCCAGAGATTCCCCCATAGGAATGAATGGTCGAAATGCTCCATTGAAATGAATGGCGGGCTACCAGGTGTCAAAGTCCCCCAATGGACATTGGAAGGAAAGAGCTGTCAGGATGGCTGAGCGGTCTAAGTCGCTGCGTTCGGGTCGCAGTCCCCACTGGAGGCGAGGGTTCGAATCCCAGAGATTCCCCCATAGGAATGAATGGTCGAAATGCCCCATTGAAATGAATGGCGGGCTACCAGGTGTCAAAGTCCCCCATTGAACCTGGGAAGGAAAGAGCTGTCAGGATGGCCGAGTGGTCTAAGTTGCTGTGTTCGGGTCGCAGTCCCCACTGGAGGCGTGGGTTCGAATCCCAGAGATTCCCCCATAGGAATGAATGGTCGAAATGCCCCATTGAAATGAATGGCGGGCTACCAGGTGTCAAAGTCCCCCAATGGACATTGGAAGGAAAGAGCTGTCAGGATGGCTGAGCGGTCTAAGTCGCTGCGTTCGGGTCGCAGTCCCCACTGGAAGAGTGGGTTCGAATCCCAGAGATTCCCCCATAGGAATGAATGGTCGAAATGCCCCATTGAAATGAATGGCGGGCTACCAGGTGTCAAAGTCCCCCATTGAACCTGGGAAGGAAAGAGCTGTCAGGATGGCCGAGTGGTCTAAGTCGCTGTGTTCGGGTCGCAGTCCCCACTGGAGGCGTGGGTTCGAATCCCAGAGATTCCCCCATAGGAATGAATGGTCGAAATGCCCCATTGAAATGAATGGCGGGCTACCAGGTGTCAAAGTCCCCCAATGGACATTGGAAGGAAAGAGCTGTCAGGATGGCTGAGCGGTCTAAGTCGCTGCGTTCGGGTCGCAGTCCCCACTGGAGGCGTGGGTTCGAATCCCAGAGATTCCCCCATAGGAATGAATGGTCGAAATGCCCCATTGAAATGAATGGCGGGCTACCAGGTGTCAAAGTCCCCCAATGGACATTGGAAGGAAAGAGCTGTCAGGATGGCTGAGCGGTCTAAGTCGCTGCATTCGGGTCGCAGTCCCCACTGGAGGCGAGGGTTCGAATCCCAGAGATTCCCCCATAGGAATGAATGGTCGAAAAGCTCCATTGAAATGAATGGCGGGCTACCAGGTGTCAAAGTCCCCACATGGACATTGGAAGGAAAGAGCTGTCAGGATGGCTGAGCGGTCTAAGTCGCTGCATTCGGGTCGCAGTCCCCACTGGAGGCGAGGGTTCGAATCCCAGAGATTCCCCCATAGGAATGAATGGTCGAAAAGCTCCATTGAAATGAATGGCGGGCTACCAGGTGTCAAAGTCCCCACATGGACATTGGAAGGAAAGAGCTGTCAGGATGGCTGAGCGGTCTAAGTCGCTGTGTTCGGGTCGCAGTCCCCACTGGAGGCGTGGGTTCGAATCCCAGAGATTCCCCCATAGGAATGAATGGTCGAAATGCCCCATTGAAATGAATGGCGGGCTACCAGGTGTCAAAGTCCCCCAATGGACATTGGAAGGAAAGAGCTGTCAGGATGGCTGAGCGGTCTAAGTCGCTGCGTTCGGGTCGCAGTCCCCACTGGAAGCGTGGGTTCGAATCCCAGAGATTCCCCCATAGGAATGAATGGTCGAAATGCCCCATTGAAATGAATGGCGGGCTACCAGGTGTCAAAGTCCCCCATTGAACCTGGGAAGGAAAGAGCTGTCAGGATGGCTGAGCGGTCTAAGTCGCTGCGTTCGGGTCGCAGTCCCCACTGGAGGCGAGGGTTCGAATCCCAGAGATTCCCCCATAGGAATGAATGGTCGAAATGCTCCATTGAAATGAATGGCGGGCTACCAGGTGTCAAAGTCCCCCAATGGACATTGGAAGGAAAGAGCAGTCAGGATGGCTGAGCGGTCTAAGTCGCTGTGTTCGGGTCGCAGTCCCCACTGGAGGCGAGGTTTGAATCCCAGAGATTCCCCCATAGGAATGAATGGTCGAAATGCTCCATTGAAATGAATGGCGGGCTACCAGGTGTCAAAGTCCCCCAATGGACATTGGAAGGAAAGAGCTGTCAGGATGGCTGAGCGGTCTAAGTCGCTGCATTCGGGTCGCAGTCCCCACTGGAGGCGTGGGTTCGAATCCCAGAGATTCCCCCATAGGAATGAATGGTCGAAATGCCCCATTGAAATGAATGGCGGGCTACCAGGTGTCAAAGTCCCCCATTGAACCTGGGAAGGAAAGAGCTGTCAGGATGGCTGAGCGGTCTAAGTCGCTGCGTTCGGGTCGCAGTCCCCACTGGAGGCGAGGGTTCGAATCCCAGAGATTCCCCCATAGGAATGAATGGTCGAAATGCCCCATTGAAATGAATGGCGGGCTACCAGGTGTCAAAGTCCCCCATTGAACCTGGGAAGGAAAGAGCTGTCAGGATGGCCGAGTGGTCTAAGTTGCTGTGTTCGGGTCGCAGTCCCCACTGGAGGCGTGGGTTCGAATCCCAGAGATTCCCCCATAGGAATGAATGGTCGAAATGCCCCATTGAAATGAATGGCGGGCTACCAGGTGTCAAAGTCCCCCAATGGACATTGGAAGGAAAGAGCTGTCAGGATGGCTGAGCGGTCTAAGTCGCTGCGTTCGGGTCGCAGTCCCCACTGGAAGAGTGGGTTCGAATCCCAGAGATTCCCCCATAGGAATGAATGGTCGAAATGCCCCATTGAAATGAATGGCGGGCTACCAGGTGTCAAAGTCCCCCATTGAACCTGGGAAGGAAAGAGCTGTCAGGATGGCCGAGTGGTCTAAGTCGCTGTGTTCGGGTCGCAGTCCCCACTGGAGGCGTGGGTTCGAATCCCAGAGATTCCCCCATAGGAATGAATGGTCGAAATGCCCCATTGAAATGAATGGCGGGCTACCAGGTGTCAAAGTCCCCCAATGGACATTGGAAGGAAAGAGCTGTCAGGATGGCTGAGCGGTCTAAGTCGCTGCGTTCGGGTCGCAGTCCCCACTGGAGGCGTGGGTTCGAATCCCAGAGATTCCCCCATAGGAATGAATGGTCGAAATGCCCCATTGAAATGAATGGCGGGCTACCAGGTGTCAAAGTCCCCCAATGGACATTGGAAGGAAAGAGCTGTCAGGATGGCTGAGCGGTCTAAGTCGCTGCATTCGGGTCGCAGTCCCCACTGGAGGCGAGGGTTCGAATCCCAGAGATTCCCCCATAGGAATGAATGGTCGAAAAGCTCCATTGAAATGAATGGCGGGCTACCAGGTGTCAAAGTCCCCACATGGACATTGGAAGGAAAGAGCTGTCAGGATGGCTGAGCGGTCTAAGTCGCTGTGTTCGGGTCGCAGTCCCCACTGGAGGCGTGGGTTCGAATCCCAGAGATTCCCCCATAGGAATGAATGGTCGAAATGCCCCATTGAAATGAATGTCGGGCTACCAGGTGTCAAAGTCCCCCAATGGACATTGGAAGGAAAGAGCTGTCAGGATGGCTGAGCGGTCTAAGTCGCTGCGTTCGGGTCGCAGTCCCCACTGGAAGCGTGGGTTCGAATCCCAGAGATTCCCCCATAGGAATGAATGGTCGAAATGCCCCATTGAAATGAATGGCGGGCTACCAGGTGTCAAAGTCCCCCATTGAACCTGGGAAGGAAAGAGCTGTCAGGATGGCTGAGCGGTCTAAGTCGCTGCGTTCGGGTCGCAGTCCCCACTGGAGGCGAGGGTTCGAATCCCAGAGATTCCCCCATAGGAATGAATGGTCGAAATGCTCCATTGAAATGAATGGCGGGCTACCAGGTGTCAAAGTCCCCCAATGGACATTGGAAGGAAAGAGCTGTCAGGATGGCTGAGCGGTCTAAGTCGCTGCATTCGGGTCGCAGTCCCCACTGGAGGCGTGGGTTCGAATCCCAGAGATTCCCCCATAGGAATGAATGGTCGAAATGCCCCATTGAAATGAATGGCGGGCTACCAGGTGTCAAAGTCCCCCATTGAACCTGGGAAGGAAAGAGCTGTCAGGATGGCTGAGCGGTCTAAGTCGCGGCGTTCGGGTCGCAGTCCCCACTGGAGGCGAGGGTTCGAATCCCAGAGATTCCCCCATAGGAATGAATGGTCGAAATGCCCCATTGAAATGAATGGCGGGCTACCAGGTGTCGAAGTCCCCCATTGGACATTGGAAGGAAAGAGCTGTCAGGATGGCTGAGCGGTCTAAGTCGCTGTGTTCGGGTCGCAGTCCCCACTGGAGGCGAGGTTTGAATCCCAGAGATTCCCCCATAGGAATGAATGGTCGAAATGCCCCATTGAAATGAATGGCGGGCTACCAGGTGTCAAAGTCCCCCATTGAACCTGGGAAGGAAAGAGCTGTCAGGATGGCCGAGTGGTCTAAGTCGCTGCGTTCGGGTCGCAGTCCCCACTGGAGGCGTGGGTTCGAATCCCAGAGATTCCCCCATAGGAATGAATGGTCGAAATGCCCCATTGAAATGAATGGCGGGCTACCAGGTGTCAAAGTCCCCCATTGAACCTGGGAAGGAAAGAGCTGTCAGGATGGCTGAGCGGTCTAAGTCGCGGCGTTCGGGTCGCAGTCCCCACTGGAGGCGAGGGTTCGAATCCCAGAGATTCCCCCATAGGAATGAATGGTCGAAATGCCCCATTGAAATGAATGGCGGGCTACCAGGTGTCGAAGTCCCCCATTGGACATTGGAAGGAAAGAGCTGTCAGGATGGCTGAGCGGTCTAAGTCGCTGTGTTCGGGTCGCAGTCCCCACTGGAGGCGAGGGTTCGAATCCCAGAGATTCCCCCATAGGAATGAATGGTCGAAATGCCCCATTGAAATGAATGGCGGGCTACCAGGTGTCGAAGTCCCCCATTGGACATTGGAAGGAAAGAGCTGTCAGGATGGCTGAGCGGTCTAAGTCGCTGTGTTCGGGTCGCAGTCCCCACTGGAGGCGTGGTTTCGAATCCCAGAGATTACCCCATAGGAATGAATGGTCGAAATGCCCCATTGAAATGAATGGCGGGCTACCAGGTGTCAAAGTCCCCCAATGGACATTGGAAGGAAAGAGCTGTCAGGATGGCTGAGCGGTCTAAGTCGCTGCGTTCGGGTCGCAGTCCCCACTGGAGGCGAGGGTTCGAATCCCAGAGATTCCCCCATAGGAATGAATGGTCGAAATGCCCCATTGAAATGAATGGCGGGCTACCAGGTGTCAAAGTCCCCACATGGACATTGGAAGGAAAGAGCTGTCAGGATGGCTGAGCGGTCTAAGTCGCTGCGTTCGGGTCGCAGTCCCCACTGGAGGCGTGGTTTCGAATCCCAGAGATTACCCCATAGGAATGAATGGTCGAAATGCCCCATTGAAATGAATGGCGGGCTACCAGGTGTCAAAGTCCCCCAATGGACATTGGAAGGAAAGAGCTGTCAGGATGGCTGAGCGGTCTAAGTCGCTGCGTTCGGGTCGCAGTCTCCACTGGAGGCGAGGGTTCGAATCCCAGAGATTCCCCCATAGGAATGAATGGTCGAAAAGCTCCATTGAAATGAATGGCGGGCTACCAGGTGTCAAAGTCCCCACATGGACATTGGAAGGAAAGAGCTGTCAGGATGGCTGAGCGGTCTAAGTCGCTGTGTTCGGGTCGCAGTCCCCACTGGAGGCGTGGGTTCGAATCCCAGAGATTCCCCCATAGGAATGAATGGTCGAAATGCCCCATTGAAATGAATGGCGGGCTACCAGGTGTCAAAGTCCCCCAATGGACATTGGAAGGAAAGAGCTGTCAGGATGGCTGAGCGGTCTAAGTCGCTGCATTCGGGTCGCAGTCCCCACTGGAGGCGAGGGTTCGAATCCCAGAGATTCCCCCATAGGAATGAATGGTCGAAAAGCTCCATTGAAATGAATGGCGGGCTACCAGGTGTCAAAGTCCCCACATGGACATTGGAAGGAAAGAGCTGTCAGGATGGCTGAGCGGTCTAAGTCGCTGTGTTCGGGTCGCAGTCCCCACTGGAGGCGTGGGTTCGAATCCCAGAGATTCCCCCATAGGAATGAATGGTCGAAATGCCCCATTGAAATGAATGGCGGGCTACCAGGTGTCAAAGTCCCCCAATGGACATTGGAAGGAAAGAGCTGTCAGGATGGCTGAGCGGTCTAAGTCGCTGCGTTCGGGTCGCAGTCCCCACTGGAAGCGTGGGTTCGAATCCCAGAGATTCCCCCATAGGAATGAATGGTCGAAATGCCCCATTGAAATGAATGGCGGGCTACCAGGTGTCAAAGTCCCCCATTGAACCTGGGAAGGAAAGAGCTGTCAGGATGGCTGAGCGGTCTAAGTCGCTGCGTTCGGGTCGCAGTCCCCACTGGAGGCGAGGGTTCGAATCCCAGAGATTCCCCCATAGGAATGAATGGTCGAAATGCTCCATTGAAATGAATGGCGGGCTACCAGGTGTCAAAGTCCCCCAATGGACATTGGAAGGAAAGAGCTGTCAGGATGGCTGAGCGGTCTAAGTCGCTGTGTTCGGGTCGCAGTCCCCACTGGAGGCGAGGTTTGAATCCCAGAGATTCCCCCATAGGAATGAATGGTCGAAATGCCCCATTGAAATGAATGGCGGGCTACCAGGTGTCAAAGTCCCCCATTGAACCTGGGAAGGAAAGAGCTGTCAGGATGGCCGAGTGGTCTAAGTCGCTGCGTTCGGGTCGCAGTCCCCACTGGAGGCGTGGGTTCGAATCCCAGAGATTCCCCCATAGGAATGAATGGTCGAAATGCCCCATTGAAATGAATGGCGGGCTACCAGGTGTCAAAGTCCCCCATTGAACCTGGGAAGGAAAGAGCTGTCAGGATGGCTGAGCGGTCTAAGTCGCGGCGTTCGGGTCGCAGTCCCCACTGGAGGCGAGGGTTCGAATCCCAGAGATTCCCCCATAGGAATGAATGGTCGAAATGCCCCATTGAAATGAATGGCGGGCTACCAGGTGTCGAAGTCCCCCATTGGACATTGGAAGGAAAGAGCTGTCAGGATGGCTGAGCGGTCTAAGTCGCTGTGTTCGGGTCGCAGTCCCCACTGGAGGCGTGGTTTCGAATCCCAGAGATTACCCCATAGGAATGAATGGTCGAAATGCCCCATTGAAATGAATGGCGGGCTACCAGGTGTCAAAGTCCCCCAATGGACATTGGAAGGAAAGAGCTGTCAGGATGGCTGAGCGGTCTAAGTCGCTGCGTTCGGGTCGCAGTCCCCACTGGAGGCGAGGGTTCGAATCCCAGAGATTCCCCCATTGGAATGAATGGTCGAAATGCCCCATTGAAATGAATGGCGGGCTACCAGGTGTCAAAGTCCCCACATGGACATTGGAAGGAAAGAGCTGTCAGGATGGCTGAGCGGTCTAAGTCGCTGTGTTCGGGTCGCAGTCCCCACTGGAGGCGTGGGTTCGAATCCCAGAGATTCCCCCATAGGAATGAATGGTCGAAATGCCCCATTGAAATGAATGGCGGGCTACCAGGTGTCAAAGTCCCCCAATGGACATTGGAAGGAAAGAGCTGTCAGGATGTTGAGCGGTCTAAGTCGCTGCGTTCGGGTCGCAGTCCCCACTGGAGGCGTGGGTTCGAATCCCAGAGATTCCCCCATAGGAATGAATGGTCGAAATGCCCCATTGAAATGAATGGCGGGCTACCAGGTGTCAAAGTCCCCCAATGAACCTGGGAAGGAAAGAGCTGTCAGGATGGCCGAGCGGTCTAAGTCGCTGCGCTCGGGTCGCAGTCCCCACTGGAGGCGCGGGTTCGAATCCCAGAGATTCCCCCATAGGAATGAATGGTCGAAATGCCCAATTGAAATGAATGGCGGGCTACCAGGTGTCAAAGTCCCCCAATGAACCTGGGAAGGAAAGAGCTGTCAGGATGGCTGAGCGGTCTAAGTCGCTGCGTTCGGGTCGCAGTCCCCACTGGAGGCGAGGGTTCGAATCCCAGAGATTCCCCCATAGGAATGAATGGTCGAAATGCTCCATTGAAATGAATGGCGGGCTACCAGGTGTCAAAGTCCCCCAATGGACATTGGAAGGAAAGAGCTGTCAGGATGGCTGAGCGGTCTAAGTCGCTGCATTCGGGTCGCAGTCCCCACTGGAGGCGTGGGTTCGAATCCCAGAGATTCCCCCATAGGAATGAATGGTCGAAATGCCCCATTGAAATGAATGGCGGGCTACCAGGTGTCAAAGTCCCCCATTGAACCTGGGAAGGAAAGAGCTGTCAGGATGGCTGAGCGGTCTAAGTCGCGGCGTTCGGGTCGCAGTCCCCACTGGAGGCGAGGGTTCGAATCCCAGAGATTCCCCCATAGGAATGAATGGTCGAAATGCCCCATTGAAATGAATGGCGGGCTACCAGGTGTCAAAGTCCCCCAATGAACCTGGGAAGGAAAGAGCTGTCAGGATGGCTGAGCGGTCTAAGTCGCTGCGTTCGGGTCGCAGTCCCCACTGGAGGCGAGGGTTCGAATCCCAGAGATTCCCCCATAGGAATGAATGGTCGAAATGCCCCATTGAAATGAATGGCGGGCTACCAGGTGTCGAAGTCCCCCATTGGACATTGGAAGGAAAGAGCTGTCAGGATGGCTGAGCGGTCTAAGTCGCTGTGTTCGGGTCGCAGTCCCCACTGGAGGCGTGGTTTCGAATCCCAGAGATTACCCCATAGGAATGAATGGTCGAAATGCCCCATTGAAATGAATGGCGGGCTACCAGGTGTCAAAGTCCCCCAATGGACATTGGAAGGAAAGAGCTGTCAGGATGGCTGAGCGGTCTAAGTCGCTGCGTTCGGGTCGCAGTCCCCACTGGAGGCGAGGGTTCGAATCCCAGAGATTCCCCCATAGGAATGAATGGTCGAAATGCCCCATTGAAATGAATGGCGGGCTACCAGGTGTCGAAGTCCCCCATTGGACATTGGAAGGAAAGAGCTGTCAGGATGGCTGAGCGGTCTAAGTCGCTGTGTTCGGGTCGCAGTCCCCACTGGAGGCGAGGGTTCGAATCCCAGAGATTCCCCCATAGGAATGAATGGTCGAAATGCCCCATTGAAATGAATGGCGGGCTACCAGGTGTCGAAGTCCCCCATTGGACATTGGAAGGAAAGAGCTGTCAGGATGGCTGAGCGGTCTAAGTCGCTGTGTTCGGGTCGCAGTCCCCACTGGAGGCGTGGTTTCGAATCCCAGAGATTACCCCATAGGAATGAATGGTCGAAATGCCCCATTGAAATGAATGGCGGGCTACCAGGTGTCAAAGTCCCCCAATGGACATTGGAAGGAAAGAGCTGTCAGGATGGCTGAGCGGTCTAAGTCGCTGCGTTCGGGTCGCAGTCCCCACTGGAGGCGAGGGTTCGAATCCCAGAGATTCCCCCATAGGAATGAATGGTCGAAATGCCCCATTGAAATGAATGGCGGGCTACCAGGTGTCAAAGTCCCCACATGGACATTGGAAGGAAAGAGCTGTCAGGATGGCTGAGCGGTCTAAGTCGCTGCGTTCGGGTCGCAGTCCCCACTGGAGGCGTGGGTTCGAATCCCAGAGATTCCCCCATAGGAATGAATGGTCGAAATGCCCCATTGAAATGAATGGCGGGCTACCAGGTGTCAAAGTCCCCCAATGGACATTGGAAGGAAAGAGCTGTCAGGATGGCTGAGCGGTCTAAGTCGCTGCATTCGGGTCGCAGTCCCCACTGGAGGCGAGGGTTCGAATCCCAGAGATTCCCCCATAGGAATGAATGGTCGAAAAGCTCCATTGAAATGAATGGCGGGCTACCAGGTGTCAAAGTCCCCACATGGACATTGGAAGGAAAGAGCTGTCAGGATGGCTGAGCGGTCTAAGTCGCTGTGTTCGGGTCGCAGTCCCCACTGGAGGCGTGGGTTCGAATCCCAGAGATTCCCCCATAGGAATGAATGGTCGAAATGCCCCATTGAAATGAATGGCGGGCTACCAGGTGTCAAAGTCCCCCAATGGACATTGGAAGGAAAGAGCTGTCAGGATGGCTGAGCGGTCTAAGTCGCTGCGTTCGGGTCGCAGTCCCCACTGGAAGCGTGGGTTCGAATCCCAGAGATTCCCCCATAGGAATGAATGGTCGAAATGCCCCATTGAAATGAATGGCGGGCTACCAGGTGTCAAAGTCCCCCATTGAACCTGGGAAGGAAAGAGCTGTCAGGATGGCTGAGCGGTCTAAGTCGCTGCGTTCGGGTCGCAGTCCCCACTGGAGGCGAGGGTTCGAATCCCAGAGATTCCCCCATAGGAATGAATGGTCGAAATGCTCCATTGAAATGAATGGCGGGCTACCAGGTGTCAAAGTCCCCCAATGGACATTGGAAGGAAAGAGCTGTCAGGATGGCTGAGCGGTCTAAGTCGCTGCATTCGGGTCGCAGTCCCCACTGGAGGCGTGGGTTCGAATCCCAGAGATTCCCCCATAGGAATGAATGGTCGAAATGCCCCATTGAAATGAATGGCGGGCTACCAGGTGTCAAAGTCCCCCATTGAACCTGGGAAGGAAAGAGCTGTCAGGATGGCTGAGCGGTCTAAGTCGCGGCGTTCGGGTCGCAGTCCCCACTGGAGGCGAGGGTTCGAATCCCAGAGATTCCCCCATAGGAATGAATGGTCGAAATGCCCCATTGAAATGAATGGCGGGCTACCAGGTGTCGAAGTCCCCCATTGGACATTGGAAGGAAAGAGCTGTCAGGATGGCTGAGCGGTCTAAGTCGCTGTGTTCGGGTCGCAGTCCCCACTGGAGGCGAGGTTTGAATCCCAGAGATTCCCCCATAGGAATGAATGGTCGAAATGCCCCATTGAAATGAATGGCGGGCTACCAGGTGTCAAAGTCCCCCATTGAACCTGGGAAGGAAAGAGCTGTCAGGATGGCCGAGTGGTCTAAGTCGCTGCGTTCGGGTCGCAGTCCCCACTGGAGGCGTGGGTTCGAATCCCAGAGATTCCCCCATAGGAATGAATGGTCGAAATGCCCCATTGAAATGAATGGCGGGCTACCAGGTGTCAAAGTCCCCCATTGAACCTGGGAAGGAAAGAGCTGTCAGGATGGCTGAGCGGTCTAAGTCGCGGCGTTCGGGTCGCAGTCCCCACTGGAGGCGAGGGTTCGAATCCCAGAGATTCCCCCATAGGAATGAATGGTCGAAATGCCCCATTGAAATGAATGGCGGGCTACCAGGTGTCGAAGTCCCCCATTGGACATTGGAAGGAAAGAGCTGTCAGGATGGCTGAGCGGTATAAGTCGCTGTGTTCGGGTCGCAGTCCCCACTGGAGGCGAGGGTTCGAATCCCAGAGATTCCCCCATAGGAATGAATGGTCGAAATGCCCCATTGAAATGAATGGCGGGCTACCAGGTGTCGAAGTCCCCCATTGGACATTGGAAGGAAAGAGCTGTCAGGATGGCTGAGCGGTCTAAGTCGCTGTGTTTGGGTCGCAGTCCCCACTGGAGGCGTGGTTTCGAATCCCAGAGATTACCCCATAGGAATGAATGGTCGAAATGCCCCATTGAAATGAATGGCGGGCTACCAGGTGTCAAAGTCCCCCAATGGACATTGGAAGGAAAGAGCTGTCAGGATGGCTGAGCGGTCTAAGTCGCTGCGTTCGGGTCGCAGTCCCCACTGGAGGCGAGGGTTCGAATCCCAGAGATTCCCCCATAGGAATGAATGGTCGAAATGCCCCATTGAAATGAATGGCGGGCTACCAGGTGTCAAAGTCCCCACATGGACATTGGAAGGAAAGAGCTGTCAGGATGGCTGAGCGGTCTAAGTCGCTGTGTTCGGGTCGCAGTCCCCACTGGAGGCGTGGGTTCGAATCCCAGAGATTCCCCCATAGGAATGAATGGTCGAAATGCCCCATTGAAATGAATGGCGGGCTACCAGGTGTCAAAGTCCCCCAATGGACATTGGAAGGAAAGAGCTGTCAGGATGTTGAGCGGTCTAAGTCGCTGCGTTCGGGTCGCAGTCCCCACTGGAGGCGTGGGTTCGAATCCCAGAGATTCCCCCATAGGAATGAATGGTCGAAATGCCCCATTGAAATGAATGGCGGGCTACCAGGTGTCAAAGTCCCCCAATGAACCTGGGAAGGAAAGAGCTGTCAGGATGGCCGAGCGGTCTAAGTCGCTGCGCTCGGGTCGCAGTCCCCACTGGAGGCGCGGGTTCGAATCCCAGAGATTCCCCCATAGGAATGAATGGTCGAAATGCCCAATTGAAATGAATGGCGGGCTACCAGGTGTCAAAGTCCCCACATGGACATTGGAAGGAAAGAGCTGTCAGGATGGCTGAGCGGTCTAAGTCGCTGCGTTCGGGTCGCAGTCCCCACTGGAGGCGTGGGTTCGAATCCCAGAGATTCCCCCATAGGAATGAATGGTCGAAATGCCCCATTGAAATGAATGGCGGGCTACCAGGTGTCAAAGTCCCCCAATGGACATTGGAAGGAAAGAGCTGTCAGGATGGCTGAGCGGTCTAAGTCGCTGCATTCGGGTCGCAGTCCCCACTGGAGGCGAGGGTTCGAATCCCAGAGATTCCCCCATAGGAATGAATGGTCGAAAAGCTCCATTGAAATGAATGGCGGGCTACCAGGTGTCAAAGTCCCCACATGGACATTGGAAGGAAAGAGCTGTCAGGATGGCTGAGTGGTCTAAGTCGCTGTGTTCGGGTCGCAGTCCCCACTGGAGGCGTGGGTTCGAATCCCAGAGATTCCCCCATAGGAATGAATGGTCGAAATGCCCCATTGAAATGAATGGCGGGCTACCAGGTGTCAAAGTCCCCCAATGGACATTGGAAGGAAAGAGCTGTCAGGATGGCTGAGCGGTCTAAGTCGCTGCGTTCGGGTCGCAGTCCCCACTGGAAGCGTGGGTTCGAATCCCAGAGATTCCCCCATAGGAATGAATGGTCGAAATGCCCCATTGAAATGAATGGCGGGCTACCAGGTGTCAAAGTCCCCCATTGAACCTGGGAAGGAAAGAGCTGTCAGGATGGCTGAGCGGTCTAAGTCGCTGCGTTCGGGTCGCAGTCCCCACTGGAGGCGAGGGTTCGAATCCCAGAGATTCCCCCATAGGAATGAATGGTCGAAATGCTCCATTGAAATGAATGGCGGGCTACCAGGTGTCAAAGTCCCCCAATGGACATTGGAAGGAAAGAGCTGTCAGGATGGCTGAGCGGTCTAAGTCGCTGCATTCGGGTCGCAGTCCCCACTGGAGGCGTGGGTTCGAATCCCAGAGATTCCCCCATAGGAATGAATGGTCGAAATGCCCCATTGAAATGAATGGCGGGCTACCAGGTGTCAAAGTCCCCCATTGAACCTGGGAAGGAAAGAGCTGTCAGGATGGCTGAGCGGTCTAAGTCGCGGCGTTCGGGTCGCAGTCCCCACTGGAGGCGAGGGTTCGAATCCCAGAGATTCCCCCATAGGAATGAATGGTCGAAATGCCCCATTGAAATGAATGGCGGGCTACCAGGTGTCGAAGTCCCCCATTGGACATTGGAAGGAAAGAGCTGTCAGGATGGCTGAGCGGTCTAAGTCGCTGTGTTCGGGTCGCAGTCCCCACTGGAGGCGAGGTTTGAATCCCAGAGATTCCCCCATAGGAATGAATGGTCGAAATGCCCCATTGAAATGAATGGCGGGCTACCAGGTGTCAAAGTCCCCCATTGAACCTGGGAAGGAAAGAGCTGTCAGGATGGCCGAGTGGTCTAAGTCGCTGCGTTCGGGTCGCAGTCCCCACTGGAGGCGTGGGTTCGAATCCCAGAGATTCCCCCATAGGAATGAATGGTCGAAATGCCCCATTGAAATGAATGGCGGGCTACCAGGTGTCAAAGTCCCCCATTGAACCTGGGAAGGAAAGAGCTGTCAGGATGGCTGAGCGGTCTAAGTCGCGGCGTTCGGGTCGCAGTCCCCACTGGAGGCGAGGGTTCGAATCCCAGAGATTCCCCCATAGGAATGAATGGTCGAAATGCCCCATTGAAATGAATGGCGGGCTACCAGGTGTCGAAGTCCCCCATTGGACATTGGAAGGAAAGAGCTGTCAGGATGGCTGAGCGGTATAAGTCGCTGTGTTCGGGTCGCAGTCCCCACTGGAGGCGAGGGTTCGAATCCCAGAGATTCCCCCATAGGAATGAATGGTCGAAATGCCCCATTGAAATGAATGGCGGGCTACCAGGTGTCGAAGTCCCCCATTGGACATTGGAAGGAAAGAGCTGTCAGGATGGCTGAGCGGTCTAAGTCGCTGTGTTTGGGTCGCAGTCCCCACTGGAGGCGTGGTTTCGAATCCCAGAGATTACCCCATAGGAATGAATGGTCGAAATGCCCCATTGAAATGAATGGCGGGCTACCAGGTGTCAAAGTCCCCCAATGGACATTGGAAGGAAAGAGCTGTCAGGATGGCTGAGCGGTCTAAGTCGCTGCGTTCGGGTCGCAGTCCCCACTGGAGGCGAGGGTTCGAATCCCAGAGATTCCCCCATAGGAATGAATGGTCGAAATGCCCCATTGAAATGAATGGCGGGCTACCAGGTGTCAAAGTCCCCACATGGACATTGGAAGGAAAGAGCTGTCAGGATGGCTGAGCGGTCTAAGTCGCTGTGTTCGGGTCGCAGTCCCCACTGGAGGCGTGGGTTCGAATCCCAGAGATTCCCCCATAGGAATGAATGGTCGAAATGCCCCATTGAAATGAATGGCGGGCTACCAGGTGTCAAAGTCCCCCAATGGACATTGGAAGGAAAGAGCTGTCAGGATGTTGAGCGGTCTAAGTCGCTGCGTTCGGGTCGCAGTCCCCACTGGAGGCGTGGGTTCGAATCCCAGAGATTCCCCCATAGGAATGAATGGTCGAAATGCCCCATTGAAATGAATGGCGGGCTACCAGGTGTCAAAGTCCCCCAATGAACCTGGGAAGGAAAGAGCTGTCAGGATGGCCGAGCGGTCTAAGTCGCTGCGCTCGGGTCGCAGTCCCCACTGGAGGCGCGGGTTCGAATCCCAGAGATTCCCCCATAGGAATGAATGGTCGAAATGCCCAATTGAAATGAATGGCGGGCTACCAGGTGTCAAAGTCCCCACATGGACATTGGAAGGAAAGAGCTGTCAGGATGGCTGAGCGGTCTAAGTCGCTGCGTTCGGGTCGCAGTCCCCACTGGAGGCGTGGGTTCGAATCCCAGAGATTCCCCCATAGGAATGAATGGTCGAAATGCCCCATTGAAATGAATGGCGGGCTACCAGGTGTCAAAGTCCCCCAATGGACATTGGAAGGAAAGAGCTGTCAGGATGGCTGAGCGGTCTAAGTCGCTGCATTCGGGTCGCAGTCCCCACTGGAGGCGAGGGTTCGAATCCCAGAGATTCCCCCATAGGAATGAATGGTCGAAAAGCTCCATTGAAATGAATGGCGGGCTACCAGGTGTCAAAGTCCCCACATGGACATTGGAAGGAAAGAGCTGTCAGGATGGCTGAGCGGTCTAAGTCGCTGTGTTCGGGTCGCAGTCCCCACTGGAGGCGTGGGTTCGAATCCCAGAGATTCCCCCATAGGAATGAATGGTCGAAATGCCCCATTGAAATGAATGGCGGGCTACCAGGTGTCAAAGTCCCCCAATGGACATTGGAAGGAAAGAGCTGTCAGGATGGCTGAGCGGTCTAAGTCGCTGCGTTCGGGTCGCAGTCCCCACTGGAAGCGTGGGTTCGAATCCCAGAGATTCCCCCATAGGAATGAATGGTCGAAATGCCCCATTGAAATGAATGGCGGGCTACCAGGTGTCAAAGTCCCCCATTGAACCTGGGAAGGAAAGAGCTGTCAGGATGGCTGAGCGGTCTAAGTCGCTGCGTTCGGGTCGCAGTCCCCACTGGAGGCGAGGGTTCGAATCCCAGAGATTCCCCCATAGGAATGAATGGTCGAAATGCTCCATTGAAATGAATGGCGGGCTACCAGGTGTCAAAGTCCCCCAATGGACATTGGAAGGAAAGAGCTGTCAGGATGGCTGAGCGGTCTAAGTCGCTGCATTCGGGTCGCAGTCCCCACTGGAGGCGTGGGTTCGAATCCCAGAGATTCCCCCATAGGAATGAATGGTCGAAATGCCCCATTGAAATGAATGGCGGGCTACCAGGTGTCAAAGTCCCCCATTGAACCTGGGAAGGAAAGAGCTGTCAGGATGGCTGAGCGGTCTAAGTCGCGGCGTTCGGGTCGCAGTCCCCACTGGAGGCGAGGGTTCGAATCCCAGAGATTCCCCCATAGGAATGAATGGTCGAAATGCCCCATTGAAATGAATGGCGGGCTACCAGGTGTCGAAGTCCCCCATTGGACATTGGAAGGAAAGAGCTGTCAGGATGGCTGAGCGGTCTAAGTCGCTGTGTTCGGGTCGCAGTCCCCACTGGAGGCGAGGTTTGAATCCCAGAGATTCCCCCATAGGAATGAATGGTCGAAATGCCCCATTGAAATGAATGGCGGGCTACCAGGTGTCAAAGTCCCCCATTGAACCTGGGAAGGAAAGAGCTGTCAGGATGGCCGAGTGGTCTAAGTCGCTGCGTTCGGGTCGCAGTCCCCACTGGAGGCGTGGGTTCGAATCCCAGAGATTCCCCCATAGGAATGAATGGTTGAAATGCCCCATTGAAATGAATGGCGGGCTACCAGGTGTCAAAGTCCCCCATTGAACCTGGGAAGGAAAGAGCTGTCAGGATGGCTGAGCGGTCTAAGTCGCGGCGTTCGGGTCGCAGTCCCCACTGGAGGCGAGGGTTCGAATCCCAGAGATTCCCCCATAGGAATGAATGGTCGAAATGCCCCATTGAAATGAATGGCGGGCTACCAGGTGTCGAAGTCCCCCATTGGACATTGGAAGGAAAGAGCTGTCAGGATGGCTGAGCGGTATAAGTCGCTGTGTTCGGGTCGCAGTCCCCACTGGAGGCGAGGGTTCGAATCCCAGAGATTCCCCCATAGGAATGAATGGTCGAAATGCCCCATTGAAATGAATGGCGGGCTACCAGGTGTCGAAGTCCCCCATTGGACATTGGAAGGAAAGAGCTGTCAGGATGGCTGAGCGGTCTAAGTCGCTGTGTTTGGGTCGCAGTCCCCACTGGAGGCGTGGTTTCGAATCCCAGAGATTACCCCATAGGAATGAATGGTCGAAATGCCCCATTGAAATGAATGGCGGGCTACCAGGTGTCAAAGTCCCCCAATGGACATTGGAAGGAAAGAGCTGTCAGGATGGCTGAGCGGTCTAAGTCGCTGCGTTCGGGTCGCAGTCCCCACTGGAGGCGAGGGTTCGAATCCCAGAGATTCCCCCATAGGAATGAATGGTCGAAATGCCCCATTGAAATGAATGGCGGGCTACCAGGTGTCAAAGTCCCCACATGGACATTGGAAGGAAAGAGCTGTCAGGATGGCTGAGCGGTCTAAGTCGCTGTGTTCGGGTCGCAGTCCCCACTGGAGGCGTGGGTTCGAATCCCAGAGATTCCCCCATAGGAATGAATGGTCGAAATGCCCCATTGAAATGAATGGCGGGCTACCAGGTGTCAAAGTCCCCCAATGGACATTGGAAGGAAAGAGCTGTCAGGATGTTGAGCGGTCTAAGTCGCTGCGTTCGGGTCGCAGTCCCCACTGGAGGCGTGGGTTCGAATCCCAGAGATTCCCCCATAGGAATGAATGGTCGAAATGCCCCATTGAAATGAATGGCGGGCTACCAGGTGTCAAAGTCCCCCAATGAACCTGGGAAGGAAAGAGCTGTCAGGATGGCCGAGCGGTCTAAGTCGCTGCGCTCGGGTCGCAGTCCCCACTGGAGGCGCGGGTTCGAATCCCAGAGATTCCCCCATAGGAATGAATGGTCGAAATGCCCAATTGAAATGAATGGCGGGCTACCAGGTGTCAAAGTCCCCCAATGAACCTGGGAAGGAAAGAGCTGTCAGGATGGCTGAGCGGTCTAAGTCGCTGCGTTCGGGTCGCAGTCCCCACTGGAGGCGAGGGTTCGAATCCCAGAGATTCCCCCATAGGAATGAATGGTCGAAAAGCTCCATTGAAATGAATGGCGGGCTACCAGGTGTCAAAGTCCCCACATGGACATTGGAAGGAAAGAGCTGTCAGGATGGCTGAGCGGTCTAAGTCGCTGTGTTCGGGTCGCAGTCCCCACTGGAGGCGTGGGTTCGAATCCCAGAGATTCCCCCATAGGAATGAATGGTCGAAATGCCCCATTGAAATGAATGGCGGGCTACCAGGTGTCAAAGTCCCCCAATGGACATTGGAAGGAAAGAGCTGTCAGGATGGCTGAGCGGTCTAAGTCGCTGCGTTCGGGTCGCAGTCCCCACTGGAAGCGTGGGTTCGAATCCCAGAGATTCCCCCATAGGAATGAATGGTCGAAATGCCCCATTGAAATGAATGGCGGGCTACCAGGTGTCAAAGTCCCCCATTGAACCTGGGAAGGAAAGAGCTGTCAGGATGGCTGAGCGGTCTAAGTCGCTGCGTTCGGGTCGCAGTCCCCACTGGAGGCGAGGGTTCGAATCCCAGAGATTCCCCCATAGGAATGAATGGTCGAAATGCTCCATTGAAATGAATGGCGGGCTACCAGGTGTCAAAGTCCCCCAATGGACATTGGAAGGAAAGAGCTGTCAGGATGGCTGAGCGGTCTAAGTCGCTGCATTCGGGTCGCAGTCCCCACTGGAGGCGTGGGTTCGAATCCCAGAGATTCCCCCATAGGAATGAATGGTCGAAATGCCCCATTGAAATGAATGGCGGGCTACCAGGTGTCAAAGTCCCCCATTGAACCTGGGAAGGAAAGAGCTGTCAGGATGGCTGAGCGGTCTAAGTCGCGGCGTTCGGGTCGCAGTCCCCACTGGAGGCGAGGGTTCGAATCCCAGAGATTCCCCCATAGGAATGAATGGTCGAAATGCCCCATTGAAATGAATGGCGGGCTACCAGGTGTCGAAGTCCCCCATTGGACATTGGAAGGAAAGAGCTGTCAGGATGGCTGAGCGGTCTAAGTCGCTGTGTTCGGGTCGCAGTCCCCACTGGAGGCGAGGTTTGAATCCCAGAGATTCCCCCATAGGAATGAATGGTCGAAATGCCCCATTGAAATGAATGGCGGGCTACCAGGTGTCAAAGTCCCCCATTGAACCTGGGAAGGAAAGAGCTGTCAGGATGGCCGAGTGGTCTAAGTCGCTGCGTTCGGGTCGCAGTCCCCACTGGAGGCGTGGGTTCGAATCCCAGAGATTCCCCCATAGGAATGAATGGTCGAAATGCCCCATTGAAATGAATGGCGGGCTACCAGGTGTCAAAGTCCCCCATTGAACCTGGGAAGGAAAGAGCTGTCAGGATGGCTGAGCGGTCTAAGTCGCGGCGTTCGGGTCGCAGTCCCCACTGGAGGCGAGGGTTCGAATCCCAGAGATTCCCCCATAGGAATGAATGGTCGAAATGCCCCATTGAAATGAATGGCGGGCTACCAGGTGTCGAAGTCCCCCATTGGACATTGGAAGGAAAGAGCTGTCAGGATGGCTGAGCGGTATAAGTCGCTGTGTTCGGGTCGCAGTCCCCACTGGAGGCGAGGGTTCGAATCCCAGAGATTCCCCCATAGGAATGAATGGTCGAAATGCCCCATTGAAATGAATGGCGGGCTACCAGGTGTCGAAGTCCCCCATTGGACATTGGAAGGAAAGAGCTGTCAGGATGGCTGAGCGGTCTAAGTCGCTGTGTTTGGGTCGCAGTCCCCACTGGAGGCGTGGTTTCGAATCCCAGAGATTACCCCATAGGAATGAATGGTCGAAATGCCCCATTGAAATGAATGGCGGGCTACCAGGTGTCAAAGTCCCCACATGGACATTGGAAGGAAAGAGCTGTCAGGATGGCTGAGCGGTCTAAGTCGCTGTGTTCGGGTCGCAGTCCCCACTGGAGGCGTGGGTTCGAATCCCAGAGATTCCCCCATAGGAATGAATGGTCGAAATGCCCCATTGAAATGAATGGCGGGCTACCAGGTGTCAAAGTCCCCCAATGGACATTGGAAGGAAAGAGCTGTCAGGATGTTGAGCGGTCTAAGTCGCTGCGTTCGGGTCGCAGTCCCCACTGGAGGCGTGGGTTCGAATCCCAGAGATTCCCCCATAGGAATGAATGGTCGAAATGCCCCATTGAAATGAATGGCGGGCTACCAGGTGTCAAAGTCCCCCAATGAACCTGGGAAGGAAAGAGCTGTCAGGATGGCCGAGCGGTCTAAGTCGCTGCGCTCGGGTCGCAGTCCCCACTGGAGGCGCGGGTTCGAATCCCAGAGATTCCCCCATAGGAATGAATGGTCGAAATGCCCAATTGAAATGAATGGCGGGCTACCAGGTGTCAAAGTCCCCCAATGAACCTGGGAAGGAAAGAGCTGTCAGGATGGCTGAGCGGTCTAAGTCGCTGCGTTCGGGTCGCAGTCCCCACTGGAGGCGAGGGTTCGAATCCCAGAGATTCCCCCATAGGAATGAATGGTCGAAATGCTCCATTGAAATGAATGGCGGGCTACCAGGTGTCAAAGTCCCCCAATGGACATTGGAAGGAAAGAGCTGTCAGGATGGCTGAGCGGTCTAAGTCGCTGCATTCGGGTCGCAGTCCCCACTGGAGGCGTGGGTTCGAATCCCAGAGATTCCCCCATAGGAATGAATGGTCGAAATGCCCCATTGAAATGAATGGCGGGCTACCAGGTGTCAAAGTCCCCCATTGAACCTGGGAAGGAAAGAGCTGTCAGGATGGCTGAGCGGTCTAAGTCGCGGCGTTCGGGTCGCAGTCCCCACTGGAGGCGAGGGTTCGAATCCCAGAGATTCCCCCATAGGAATGAATGGTCGAAATGCCCCATTGAAATGAATGGCGGGCTACCAGGTGTCAAAGTCCCCCAATGAACCTGGGAAGGAAAGAGCTGTCAGGATGGCTGAGCGGTCTAAGTCGCTGCGTTCGGGTCGCAGTCCCCACTGGAGGCGAGGGTTCGAATCCCAGAGATTCCCCCATAGGAATGAATGGTCGAAATGCCCCATTGAAATGAATGGCGGGCTACCAGGTGTCGAAGTCCCCCATTGGACATTGGAAGGAAAGAGCTGTCAGGATGGCTGAGCGGTCTAAGTCGCTGTGTTCGGGTCGCAGTCCCCACTGGAGGCGTGGTTTCGAATCCCAGAGATTACCCCATAGGAATGAATGGTCGAAATGCCCCATTGAAATGAATGGCGGGCTACCAGGTGTCAAAGTCCCCCAATGGACATTGGAAGGAAAGAGCTGTCAGGATGGCTGAGCGGTCTAAGTCGCTGCGTTCGGGTCGCAGTCCCCACTGGAGGCGAGGGTTCGAATCCCAGAGATTCCCCCATAGGAATGAATGGTCGAAATGCCCCATTGAAATGAATGGCGGGCTACCAGGTGTCAAAGTCCCCCAATGGACATTGGAAGGAAAGAGCTGTCAGGATGGCTGAGCGGTCTAAGTCGCTGCATTCGGGTCGCAGTCCCCACTGGAGGCGTGGGTTCGAATCCCAGAGATTCCCCCATAGGAATGAATGGTCGAAATGCCCCATTGAAATGAATGGCGGGCTACCAGGTGTCAAAGTCCCCCATTGAACCTGGGAAGGAAAGAGCTGTCAGGATGGCTGAGCGGTCTAAGTCGCGGCGTTCGGGTCGCAGTCCCCACTGGAGGCGAGGGTTCGAATCCCAGAGATTCCCCCATAGGAATGAATGGTCGAAATGCCCCATTGAAATGAATGGCGGGCTACCAGGTGTCGAAGTCCCCCATTGGACATTGGAAGGAAAGAGCTGTCAGGATGGCTGAGCGGTCTAAGTCGCTGTGTTCGGGTCGCAGTCCCCACTGGAGGCGAGGTTTGAATCCCAGAGATTCCCCCATAGGAATGAATGGTCGAAATGCCCCATTGAAATGAATGGCGGGCTACCAGGTGTCAAAGTCCCCCATTGAACCTGGGAAGGAAAGAGCTGTCAGGATGGCCGAGTGGTCTAAGTCGCTGCGTTCGGGTCGCAGTCCCCACTGGAGGCGTGGGTTCGAATCCCAGAGATTCCCCCATAGGAATGAATGGTCGAAATGCCCCATTGAAATGAATGGCGGGCTACCAGGTGTCAAAGTCCCCCATTGAACCTGGGAAGGAAAGAGCTGTCAGGATGGCTGAGCGGTCTAAGTCGCGGCGTTCGGGTCGCAGTCCCCACTGGAGGCGAGGGTTCGAATCCCAGAGATTCCCCCATAGGAATGAATGGTCGAAATGCCCCATTGAAATGAATGGCGGGCTACCAGGTGTCGAAGTCCCCCATTGGACATTGGAAGGAAAGAGCTGTCAGGATGGCTGAGCGGTATAAGTCGCTGTGTTCGGGTCGCAGTCCCCACTGGAGGCGAGGGTTCGAATCCCAGAGATTCCCCCATAGGAATGAATGGTCGAAATGCCCCATTGAAATGAATGGCGGGCTACCAGGTGTCGAAGTCCCCCATTGGACATTGGAAGGAAAGAGCTGTCAGGATGGCTGAGCGGTCTAAGTCGCTGTGTTTGGGTCGCAGTCCCCACTGGAGGCGTGGTTTCGAATCCCAGAGATTACCCCATAGGAATGAATGGTCGAAATGCCCCATTGAAATGAATGGCGGGCTACCAGGTGTCAAAGTCCCCACATGGACATTGGAAGGAAAGAGCTGTCAGGATGGCTGAGCGGTCTAAGTCGCTGTGTTCGGGTCGCAGTCCCCACTGGAGGCGTGGGTTCGAATCCCAGAGATTCCCCCATAGGAATGAATGGTCGAAATGCCCCATTGAAATGAATGGCGGGCTACCAGGTGTCAAAGTCCCCCAATGGACATTGGAAGGAAAGAGCTGTCAGGATGTTGAGCGGTCTAAGTCGCTGCGTTCGGGTCGCAGTCCCCACTGGAGGCGTGGGTTCGAATCCCAGAGATTCCCCCATAGGAATGAATGGTCGAAATGCCCCATTGAAATGAATGGCGGGCTACCAGGTGTCAAAGTCCCCCAATGAACCTGGGAAGGAAAGAGCTGTCAGGATGGCCGAGCGGTCTAAGTCGCTGCGCTCGGGTCGCAGTCCCCACTGGAGGCGCGGGTTCGAATCCCAGAGATTCCCCCATAGGAATGAATGGTCGAAATGCCCAATTGAAATGAATGGCGGGCTACCAGGTGTCAAAGTCCCCCAATGAACCTGGGAAGGAAAGAGCTGTCAGGATGGCTGAGCGGTCTAAGTCGCTGCGTTCGGGTCGCAGTCCCCACTGGAGGCGAGGGTTCGAATCCCAGAGATTCCCCCATAGGAATGAATGGTCGAAATGCTCCATTGAAATGAATGGCGGGCTACCAGGTGTCAAAGTCCCCCAATGGACATTGGAAGGAAAGAGCTGTCAGGATGGCTGAGCGGTCTAAGTCGCTGCATTCGGGTCGCAGTCCCCACTGGAGGCGTGGGTTCGAATCCCAGAGATTCCCCCATAGGAATGAATGGTCGAAATGCCCCATTGAAATGAATGGCGGGCTACCAGGTGTCAAAGTCCCCCATTGAACCTGGGAAGGAAAGAGCTGTCAGGATGGCTGAGCGGTCTAAGTCGCGGCGTTCGGGTCGCAGTCCCCACTGGAGGCGAGGGTTCGAATCCCAGAGATTCCCCCATAGGAATGAATGGTCGAAATGCCCCATTGAAATGAATGGCGGGCTACCAGGTGTCAAAGTCCCCCAATGAACCTGGGAAGGAAAGAGCTGTCAGGATGGCTGAGCGGTCTAAGTCGCTGCGTTCTGGTCGCAGTCCCCACTGGAGGCGAGGGTTCGAATCCCAGAGATTCCCCCATAGGAATGAATGGTCGAAATGCCCCATTGAAATGAATGGCGGGCTACCAGGTGTCGAAGTCCCCCATTGGACATTGGAAGGAAAGAGCTGTCAGGATGGCTGAGCGGTCTAAGTCGCTGTGTTCGGGTCGCAGTCCCCACTGGAGGCGTGGTTTCGAATCCCAGAGATTACCCCATAGGAATGAATGGTCGAAATGCCCCATTGAAATGAATGGCGGGCTACCAGGTGTCAAAGTCCCCCAATGGACATTGGAAGGAAAGAGCTGTCAGGATGGCTGAGCGGTCTAAGTCGCTGCGTTCGGGTCGCAGTCCCCACTGGAGGCGAGGGTTCGAATCCCAGAGATTCCCCCATAGGAATGAATGGTCGAAATGCCCCATTGAAATGAATGGCGGGCTACCAGGTGTCAAAGTCCCCACATGGACATTGGAAGGAAAGAGCTGTCAGGATGGCTGAGCGGTCTAAGTCGCTGTGTTCGGGTCGCAGTCCCCACTGGAGGCGTGGGTTCGAATCCCAGAGATTCCCCCATAGGAATGAATGGTCGAAATGCCCCATTGAAATGAATGGCGGGCTACCAGGTGTCAAAGTCCCCCAATGGACATTGGAAGGAAAGAGCTGTCAGGATGTTGAGCGGTCTAAGTCACTGCGTTCGGGTCGCAGTCCCCACTGGAGGCGTGGGTTCGAATCCCAGAGATTCCCCCATAGGAATGAATGGTCGAAATGCCCCATTGAAATGAATGGCGGGCTACCAGGTGTCAAAGTCCCCCAATGAACCTGGGAAGGAAAGAGCTGTCAGGATGGCCGAGCGGTCTAAGTCGCTGCGCTCGGGTCGCAGTCCCCACTGGAGGCGCGGGTTCGAATCCCAGAGATTCCCCCATAGGAATGAATGGTCGAAATGCCCAATTGAAATGAATGGCGGGCTACCAGGTGTCAAAGTCCCCCAATGAACCTGGGAAGGAAAGAGCTGTCAGGATGGCTGAGCGGTCTAAGTCGCTGCATTCGGGTCGCAGTCCCCACTGGAGGCGTGGGTTCGAATCCCAGAGATTCCCCCATAGGAATGAATGGTCGAAATGCCCCATTGAAATGAATGGCGGGCTACCAGGTGTCAAAGTCCCCCATTGAACCTGGGAAGGAAAGAGCTGTCAGGATGGCTGAGCGGTCTAAGTCGCGGCGTTCGGGTCGCAGTCCCCACTGGAGGCGAGGGTTCGAATCCCAGAGATTCCCCCATAGGAATGAATGGTCGAAATGCCCCATTGAAATGAATGGCGGGCTACCAGGTGTCAAAGTCCCCCAATGAACCTGGGAAGGAAAGAGCTGTCAGGATGGCTGAGCGGTCTAAGTCGCTGCGTTCGGGTCGCAGTCCCCACTGGAGGCGAGGGTTCGAATCCCAGAGATTCCCCCATAGGAATGAATGGTCGAAATGCCCCATTGAAATGAATGGCGGGCTACCAGGTGTCGAAGTCCCCCATTGGACATTGGAAGGAAAGAGCTGTCAGGATGGCTGAGCGGTCTAAGTCGCTGCGTTCGGGTCGCAGTCCCCACTGGAGGCGAGGGTTCGAATCCCAGAGATTCCCCCATAGGAATGAATGGTCGAAATGCTCCATTGAAATGAATGGCGGGCTACCAGGTGTCAAAGTCCCCCAATGGACATTGGAAGGAAAGAGCTGTCAGGATGGCTGAGCGGTCTAAGTCGCTGCATTCGGGTCGCAGTCCCCACTGGAGGCGTGGGTTCGAATCCCAGAGATTCCCCCATAGGAATGAATGGTCGAAATGCCCCATTAAAATGAATGGCGGGCTACCAGGTGTCAAAGTCCCCCAATGAACCTGGGAAGGAAAGAGCTGTCAGGATGGCCGAGCGGTCTAAGTCGCTGCGCTCGGGTCGCAGTCCCCACTGGAGGCGCGGGTTCGAATCCCAGAGATTCCCCCATAGGAATGAATGGTCGAAATGCCCAATTGAAATGAATGGCGGGCTACCAGGTGTCAAAGTCCCCCAATGAACCTGGGAAGGAAAGAGCTGTCAGGATGGCTGAGCGGTCTAAGTCGCTGCGTTCGGGTCGCAGTCCCCACTGGAGGCGAGGGTTCGAATCCCAGAGATTCCCCCATAGGAATGAATGGTCGAAATGCTCCATTGAAATGAATGGCGGGCTACCAGGTGTCAAAGTCCCCCAATGGACATTGGAAGGAAAGAGCTGTCAGGATGGCTGAGCGGTCTAAGTCGCTGCATTCGGGTCGCAGTCCCCACTGGAGGCGTGGGTTCGAATCCCAGAGATTCCCCCATAGGAATGAATGGTCGAAATGCCCCATTGAAATGAATGGCGGGCTACCAGGTGTCAAAGTCCCCCATTGAACCTGGGAAGGAAAGAGCTGTCAGGATGGCTGAGCGGTCTAAGTCGCGGCGTTCGGGTCGCAGTCCCCACTGGAGGCGAGGGTTCGAATCCCAGAGATTCCCCCATAGGAATGAATGGTCGAAATGCCCCATTGAAATGAATGGCGGGCTACCAGGTGTCAAAGTCCCCCAATGAACCTGGGAAGGAAAGAGCTGTCAGGATGGCTGAGCGGTCTAAGTCGCTGCGTTCGGGTCGCAGTCCCCACTGGAGGCGAGGGTTCGAATCCCAGAGATTCCCCCATAGGAATGAATGGTCGAAATGCCCCATTGAAATGAATGGCGGGCTACCAGGTGTCGAAGTCCCCCATTGGACATTGGAAGGAAAGAGCTGTCAGGATGGCTGAGCGGTCTAAGTCGCTGTGTTCGGGTCGCAGTCCCCACTGGAGGCGTGGTTTCGAATCCCAGAGATTACCCCATAGGAATGAATGGTCGAAATGCCCCATTGAAATGAATGGCGGGCTACCAGGTGTCAAAGTCCCCCAATGGACATTGGAAGGAAAGAGCTGTCAGGATGGCTGAGCGGTCTAAGTCGCTGCGTTCGGGTCGCAGTCCCCACTGGAGGTGAGGGTTCGAATCCCAGAGATTCCCCCATAGGAATGAATGGTCGAAATGCCCCATTGAAATGAATGGCGGGCTACCAGGTGTCAAAGTCCCCACATGGACATTGGAAGGAAAGAGCTGTCAGGATGGCTGAGCGGTCTAAGTCGCTGTGTTCGGGTCGCAGTCCCCACTGGAGGCGTGGGTTCGAATCCCAGAGATTCCCCCATAGGAATGAATGGTCGAAATGCCCCATTGAAATGAATGGCGGGCTACCAGGTGTCAAAGTCCCCCAATGGACATTGGAAGGAAAGAGCTGTCAGGATGGCTGAGCGGTCTAAGTCGCTGCGTTCGGGTCGCAGTCCCCACTGGAAGCGAGGGTTCGAATCCCAGAGATTCCCCCATAGGAATGAATGGTCGAAACGCCCCATTGAAATGAATGGCGGGCTACCAGGTGTCAAAGTCCCCCATTGAACCTGGGAAGGAAAGAGCTGTCAGGATGGCCGAGTGGTCTAAGTCGCTGTGTTCGGGTCGCAGTCCCCACTGGAGGCGTGGGTTCGAATCCCAGAGATTCCCCCATAGGAATGAATGGTCGAAATGCCCCATTGAAATGAATGGCGGGCTACCAGGTGTCAAAGTCCCCCAATGGACATTGGAAGGAAAGAGCTGTCAGGATGGCTGAGCGGTCTAAGTCGCTGCGTTCGGGTCGCAGTCCCCACTGGAGGCGTGGGTTCGAATCCCAGAGATTCCCCCATAGGAATGAATGGTCGAAATGCCCCATTGAAATGAATGGCGGGCTACCAGGTGTCAAAGTCCCCCAATGGACATTGGAAGGAAAGAGCTGTCAGGATGTTGAGCGGTCTAAGTCGCTGCGTTCGGGTCGCAGTCCCCACTGGAGGCGTGGGTTCGAATCCCAGAGATTCCCCCATAGGAATGAATGGTCGAAATGCCCCATTGAAATGAATGGCGGGCTACCAGGTGTCAAAGTCCCCCAATGAACCTGGGAAGGAAAGAGCTGTCAGGATGGCCGAGCGGTCTAAGTCGCTGCGCTCGGGTCGCAGTCCCCACTGGAGGCGCGGGTTCGAATCCCAGAGATCCCCCCATACGAATGAATGGTCGAAATGCCCAATTGAAATGAATGGCGGGCTACCAGGTGTCAAAGTCCCCCAATGAACCTGGGAAGGAAAGAGCTGTCAGGATGGCTGAGCGGTCTAAGTCGCTGCGTTCGGGTCGCAGTCCCCACTGGAGGCGAGGGTTCGAATCCCAGAGATTCCCCCATAGGAATGAATGGTCGAAATGCCCCATTGAAATGAATGGCGGGCTACCAGGTGTCAAAGTCCCCCATTGAACATTGGAAGGAAAGAGCTGTCAGGATGGCTGAGCGGTCTAAGTCGCTGCGTTCGGGTCGCAGTCCCCACTGGAGGCGAGGGTTCGAATCCCAGAGATTCCCCCATAGGAATGAATGGTCGAAATGCCCCATTGAAATGAATGGCGGGCTACCAGGTGTCAAAGTCCCCCAATGGACATTGGAAGGAAAGAGCTGTCAGGATGGTGAGCGGTCTAAGTCGCTGCGTTCGGGTCGCAGTCCCCACTGGAAGGTGGGTTCGAATCCCAGAGATTCCCCCATAGGAATGAATGGTCGAAATGCCCCATTGAAATGAATGGCGGGCTACCAGGTGTCAAAGTCCCCCATTGAACCTGGGAAGGAAAGAGCTGTCAGGATGGCTGAGCGGTCTATGTCGCTGCGTTCGGGTCGCAGTCCCCACTGGAGGCGAGGGTTCGAATCCCAGAGATTCCCCCATAGGAATGAATGGTCGAAATGCCCCATTGAAATGAATGGCGGGCTACCAGGTGTCAAAGTCCCCCAATGAACCTGGGAAGGAAAGAGCTGTCAGGATGGCCGAGCGGTCTAAGTCGCTGCGCTCGGGTCGCAGTCCCCACTGGAGGCGCGGGTTCGAATCCCAGAGATTCCCCCATAGGAATGAATGGTCGAAATGCCCAATTGAAATGAATGGCGGGCTACCAGGTGTCAAAGTCCCCCAATGAACCTGGGAAGGAAAGAGCTGTCAGGATGGCTGAGCGGTCTAAGTCGCTGCGTTCGGGTCGCAGTCCCCACTGGAGGCGAGGGTTCGAATCCCAGAGATTCCCCCATAGGAATGAATGGTCGAAATGCCCCATTGAAATGAATGGCGGGCTACCAGGTGTCAAAGTCCCCCATTGAACCTGGGAAGGAAAGAGCTGTCAGGATGGCCGAGTGGTCTAAGTTGCTGTGTTCGGGTCGCAGTCCCCACTGGAGGCGTGGGTTCGAATCCCAGAGATTCCCCCATAGGAATGAATGGTCGAAATGCCCCATTGAAATGAATGGCGGGCTACCAGGTGTCAAAAGTCCCCCAATGGACATTGGAAGGAAAGAGCTGTCAGGATGGCCTGAGCGGTCTAAGTCGCTGCGTTCGGGTCGCAGTCCCCACTGGAAGAGTGGGTTCGAATCCCAGAGATTCCCCCATAGGAATGAATGGTCGAAAACGCCCCATTGAAATGAATGGCGGGCTACCAGGGTGTCAAAGTCCCCCATTGAACCTGGGAAGGAAAGAGCTGTCAGGATGGCCGAGTGGTCTAAGTCGCTGTGTTCGGGTCGCAGTCCCCACTGGAGGCGTGGGTTCGAATCCCAGAGATTCCCCCATAGGAATGAATGGTCGAAATGCCCCATTGAAATGAATGGCGGGCTACCAGGTGTCAAAGTCCCCCAATGGACATTGGAAGGAAAGAGCTGTCAGGATGGCTGAGCGGTCTAAGTCGCTGCGTTCGGGTCGCAGTCCCCACTGGAGGCGTGGGTTCGAATCCCAGAGATTCCCCCATAGGAATGAATGGTCGAAATGCCCCATTGAAATGAATGGCGGGCTACCAGGTGTCAAAGTCCCCCAATGGACATTGGAAGGAAAGAGCTGTCAGGATGGCTGAGCGGTCTAAGTCGCTGCATTCGGGTCGCAGTCCCCACTGGAGGCGAGGGTTCGAATCCCAGAGATTCCCCCATAGGAATGAATGGTCGAAAAGCTCCATTGAAATGAATGGCGGGCTACCAGGTGTCAAAGTCCCCACATGGACATTGGAAGGAAAGAGCTGTCAGGATGGCTGAGCGGTCTAAGTCGCTGTGTTCGGGTCGCAGTCCCCACTGGAGGCGTGGGTTCGAATCCCAGAGATTCCCCCATAGGAATGAATGGTCGAAATGCCCCATTGAAATGAATGGCGGGCTACCAGGTGTCAAAGTCCCCAATGGACATTGGAAGGAAAGAGCTGTCAGGATGGCTGAGCGGTCTAAGTCGCTGCGTTCGGGTCGCAGTCCCCACTGGAAGCGTGGGTTCGAATCCCAGAGATTCCCCATAGGAATGAATGGTCGAAATGCCCCATTGAAATGAATGGCGGGCTACCAGGTGTCAAAGTCCCCCATTGAACCTGGGAAGGAAAGAGCTGTCAGGATGGCTGAGCGGTCTAAGTGGCTGCGTTCGGGTCGCAGTCCCCACTGGAGGCGAGGGTTCGAATCCCAGAGATTCCCCCATAGGAATGAATGGTCGAAATGCTCCATTGAAATGAATGGCGGGCTACCAGGTGTCAAAGTCCCCCAATGGACATTGGAAGGAAAGAGCTGTCAGGATGGCTGAGCGGTCTAAGTCGCTGCATTCGGGTCGCAGTCCCCACTGGAGGCGTGGGTTCGAATCCCAGAGATTCCCCCATAGGAATGAATGGTCGAAATGCCCCATTGAAATGAATGGCGGGCTACCAGGTGTCAAAGTCCCCCATTGAACCTGGGAAGGAAAGAGCTGTCAGGATGGCTGAGCGGTCTAAGTCGCGGCGTTCGGGTCGCAGTCCCCACTGGAGGCGAGGGTTCGAATCCCAGAGATTCCCCCATAGGAATGAATGGTCGAAATGCCCCATTGAAATGAATGGCGGGCTACCAGGTGTCGAAGTCCCCCATTGGACATTGGAAGGAAAGAGCTGTCAGGATGGCTGAGCGGTCTAAGTCGCTGTGTTCGGGTCGCAGTCCCCACTGGAGGCGAGGTTTGAATCCCAGAGATTCCCCCATAGGAATGAATGGTCGAAATGCCCCATTGAAATGAATGGCGGGCTACCAGGTGTCAAAGTCCCCCATTGAACCTGGGAAGGAAAGAGCTGTCAGGATGGCCGAGTGGTCTAAGTCGCTGCGTTCGGGTCGCAGTCCCCACTGGAGGCGTGGGTTCGAATCCCAGAGATTCCCCCATAGGAATGAATGGTCGAAATGCCCCATTGAAATGAATGGCGGGCTACCAGGTGTCAAAGTCCCCCAATGAACCTGGGAAGGAAAGAGCTGTCAGGATGGCCGAGCGGTCTAAGTCGCTGCGCTCGGGTCGCAGTCCCCACTGGAGGCGCGGGTTCGAATCCCAGAGATTCCCCCATAGGAATGAATGGTCGAAATGCCCAATTGAAATGAATGGCGGGCTACCAGGTGTCAAAGTCCCCCAATGAACCTGGGAAGGAAAGAGCTGTCAGGATGGCTGAGCGGTCTAAGTCGCTGCGTTCGGGTCGCAGTCCCCACTGGAGGCGAGGGTTCGAATCCCAGAGATTCCCCCATAGGAATGAATGGTCGAAATGCCCCATTGAAATGAATGGCGGGCTACCAGGTGTCGAAGTCCCCCATTGGACATTGGAAGGAAAGAGCTGTCAGGATGGCTGAGCGGTCTAAGTCGCTGCGTTCGGGTCGCAGTCCCCACTGGAGGCGAGGGTTCGAATCCCAGAGATTCCCCCATAGGAATGAATGGTCGAAATGCCCCATTGAAATGAATGGCGGGCTACCAGGTGTCAAAGTCCCCCAATGGACATTGGAAGGAAAGAGCTGTCAGGATGGTGAGCGGTCTAAGTCGCTGCGTTCGGGTCGCAGTCCCCACTGGAAGCGTGGGTTCGAATCCCAGAGATTCCCCCATAGGAATGAATGGTCGAAATGCCCCATTGAAATGAATGGCGGGCTACCAGGTGTCAAAGTCCCCCATTGAACCTGGGAAGGAAAGAGCTGTCAGGATGGCTGAGCGGTCTATGTCGCTGCGTTCGGGGTCGCAGTCCCCACTGGAGGCGAGGGTTCGAATCCCAGAGATTCCCCCATAGGAATGAATGGTCGAAATGCCCCATTGAAATGAATGGCGGGCTACCAGGTGTCAAAGTCCCCCAATGAACCTGGGAAGGAAAGAGCTGTCAGGATGGCCGAGCGGTCTAAGTCGCTGCGCTCGGGTCGCAGTCCCCACTGGAGGCGCGGGTTCGAATCCCAGAGATTCCCCCATAGGAATGAATGGTCGAAATTCCCAATTGAAATGAATGGCGGGCTACCAGGTGTCAAAGTCCCCCAATGAACCTGGGAAGGAAAGAGCTGTCAGGATGGCTGAGCGGTCTAAGTCGCTGCGTTCGGGTCGCAGTCCCCACTGGAGGCGAGGGTTCGAATCCCAGAGATTCCCCCATAGGAATGAATGGTCGAAATGCCCCATTGAAATGAATGGCGGGCTACCAGGTGTCAAAGTCCCCCATTGAACCTGGGAAGGAAAGAGCTGTCAGGATGGCCGAGTGGTCTAAGTTGCTGTGTTCGGGTCGCAGTCCCCACTGGAGGCGTGGGTTCGAATCCCAGAGATTCCCCCATAGGAATGAATGGTCGAAATGCCCCATTGAAATGAATGGCGGGCTACCAGGTGTCAAAGTCCCCCAATGGACATTGGAAGGAAAGAGCTGTCAGGATGGCTGAGCGGTCTAAGTCGCTGCGTTCGGGTCGCAGTCCCCACTGGAAGAGTGGGTTCGAATCCCAGAGATTCCCCCATAGGAATG